>NC_071096.1:9090496-9285496 GCF_027358695.1 Spea bombifrons
CTGCATAAGAAAAGTATCAAACGGGGATATTACGCATGTTGCTTGCACAACCCACCAAAAAAAAGTTAGTCTAACAACACAAAAGGTCCTTCATGGTTGACCAACTCTGTATATGCCCAACGGCAAAATTATAAAGGACAGCCTGACTCGTTTTAAGCTGGGGGGGAAAAATGTTATTTGTAAAAGAAAAACTCTTATCTAAAGACTGCTGAGAATATTAGTGGCTAATATGATCATGGTGAGATACAATGTTCCCAATGCACCTGAGAATGAGATGCATGCAGCTCTGAAAATAATCAAAAGTGGTGATCATTAACCCTTCACAGTACAAAATATTGTAAAAGGTTATTTAAAATGGACCGATGAGAATACAATTTATTTGGGTGTCACTAATAGTGGTCAGAATATAGCGTTAAAGACAGGCATATTATGATATTATGGATTGGCTTGCAAAACATCTGGGAAAAAAAAGACATGTGCAAAGCAGCAGAAAATGTGTTGTATATAAAAAAAATGATGGGGAGAAAAAAACCGAAGTGAAATGTGTGCCTAGCCCCAGGCTTAAAATTGCCCTGTTCAGCTATGACAGCTGAGACCACAGCAGGAGACAGACATGAGATGGAAGGGGTGAATTCCTCTCTATAAAGGTGACACGGCCATGATTTCAGCAAACTATTCCCTCTTCGGTTGTGTGCCAAGGAAATAAGGACCGGTCGATAAATAAATCAACAGGAGTGGAGGTGTTAATACAGGCAAGGGACACGTAAGCCAAATGGGTACAGTACTGGGATTTAAACCCCTTCAAACAAAATACGCCCCTGTCTGGGAATAACCAAATTCCTATGCACAATAAATAACTAATATATCACCAAAAAACACAAATTTCTCAAATGTAGGGTTATTGGGAGCAATTTAATCGCTCACTCTTAGAACCAATACATCAGGTGTGGATTTTAGACACAAATTTCCATGGCATAAAACAGTGACAAGTGGCATGGACTCTATTAGGAAAAATAACTCAAAACACTTAATTTTTAAGATCAATATACAGACTATATACACGTACACAGAGTATCATGTAACATTAAACAGAAAGATTTGGGTCTAACAGTGGGAATGTCATCTTTGCCAGGTATGTTCTGAAGGTCTTTACATCTGTTGACAGGGGGTCCTTCAAACAGAGTGAGATCTATACTACTATTTATGTATGCAACGTAAGTTCTGGAGATATCAAATTATTAGCGAGGGACTATTTTCCCCAGTATGCTACCCAAGCCCAACTCACATGTAACTGGGGTCAGGTTTATCAAGTGGCCATTATATCTGTATCGATCAAAGAGGGTCGTGGTAAAGATAGGAGGAAGAATCATGGACATCAGATCATATCTGGTGCCTCTATGAGAACTTAAGTGACATCAGGGAAAAAGAGGCAAGTTCATAAACTATAAAATTATTTTTTAAAGAATCCTACTACATAAAAACCTCCTCTCCATCCATACTCCAGTGCTGGCGATGTCACAGGATCTGAGCAGGAACATTTATTATTATTATTGTAGCCCAACGTGTCCCATTACGACAACGACCCTGTCACTTCTTCCTATAAAGCCAACACAATTTGAAGGCGCTGTTTCATTATAACGAGGAAAGGTGGGGTCTAGCTAGGCTTTAGCTTGGCTCATTTCTTTCTTCACCACCACCCAACAGCCCTAAGTGCAACCGCTTTGCATTAGTTTTACGTTGACCAACATTCAATATTATGAAATGGCAGCAACAGCGGCCATCGCTGAGCCAAGACAATTAAAGTCTGTTAAAACACAGAGTTATTTACCCTAAAAAAACAATGATTTTAGTGTAGTCATCGAAAACACATTTGCATGCATTGATAGAACGGCTGTCAAGTCAAATATCAAATAATATCAAATTATAGACATATTCGTTTATACACTAAATCACTCACAGTGGGACGGTTCCTCCAGCCAATGGACAGACTTACAGACGACGACGTTTACCAATTGGGCTTGAGCTTCCGTTATTATATGCTGTTTTGGAGTAAAAAGGGAGGAAACAGCCCTGTTTGCGGTGCCGTAGCACACTCGCTGTAGCGTGTAACCGAGCAGGAAGCATGACCCATACAAATGGACGGGTCTCGTGCCCCAAAGGCTGCTCAGGGCTGCGCTACCACACATTGCAAAAACGTTAAAACTGTATGACTGTACAGTGGAGTAAGATGCCCAAAAGCTATAACACATGCACAGATTTGGTACATAAATAGCAAAATACAAAAACGACATGGAGAATACTGCATTTCCAGCACAGTTAACTTAAAAAGTCAATGTTACAGAAGCAGCATCTTTACTCTAAGATAAAAAATATTATATAAGCATTAATGGGTTAAACATCTATACCCAGGCCATTTGGCCAACTGTTGCCCACTTCTAGCCTTAGCAAATAACTTTCAGCAAAGGTACAAGAAGACAAAAAGGATGCTCAAAGAAAAAGATGTCCTCATCAGCATAATAGAACCCCCGTGACACCTGTGAGAATAACTTGGTAGAGGTTGGCAGGACAGCCAGTAGACAGACCCCATGAAACAGCCCAAGCCGAGACAGACCCCAGGTTCAGCGCGGGCCAGAGCCACACGTGAGCTGGGCCAGGGTTGCTCCATGTGAGACAGAAGTGAAGGTTAAGCTGGCTCACCTTAAGCCTGCACTCCTACCTATTTCCTATTGTAGCACACGCTACCTTCTCAAAGCTATCTAAGTACATTATATGATCATTTTCTTTATACGTACCTAAAAGATAACCTAAAAATCCTGATACGGTGATGCAATTAAAGCCTGTCACCTTTGAACACAAACATGCTTTGTAGGGACACACGTTGTAAAGATGGCTGCCCTAAATAAGTCAGCCTATTGTAGGTGTAAAGGCTTGGATGTACTCAACAACTTGTCTGCAAGTACAGAAACTTACTGTCACGCAAACAACACTTGTCACGATAAAGCGACCGCTCTGTTATCGTTCCCAGTTACCATCCAGATCCGATGAGAAAAAAACCCAGCAGAAAGTTTATTACGTCTCCTCCGTTATACTCATCAATTTAAAATCCCCCTCCCCCTTCCCTCTTTGTGCGAGCGTTAAAATTGTAAAATGAGGTCACAGGTTGGTCTCGTCCTATTACCATAACAGACTATTTCCAAAACCATAAACAGTTTTTCATGGTGGTGAATAAAAACAGATTTTTGCTGGGAAACTGTTCTTGAATCTAATAATTATCCTCTTCATCCTCCTAATTCAGTCTCAGTGTTTTGCCAAGGAATGGGATGAGAGCCAGTATAACTCGTCATGAGGATTAGGCTTCCATGATTCTCCCACCAGGAGGCCTAGCAGCCAGCAATTACCGGGGAAAGCGGCCCTTTTGATTTAAAGGAAAAGTTTCAGAAATGGACTAAAACTCTGAATAATACACATGATTAGTAATTTGTAGCTGTAGATCGGGGGGGGGGTTCCCCACCTCTAGCCGAAGTGTTTGTTGAAAAAATAATAAAAAACGACACCTGTAGGGGGTTTTAGTATTTAATTTTTCTCTTGATTCAATAGACGTTGTAGAAAAACTATTGCAGCCCTGGGAGGGCCCGGGCAGGCGCTGTAATCACCTTCGGAAAATTTATCTGTATATTCTATTGTGGATAAGCACTGAATAAAATCTTTTCAGGCAGTATCTTTTATATGATGCCCTGGATTTTTAAATGAAAATGGGGGTCAAATTCTCTCATTTTCCTTACAAAAGAGTGAAAAGAACAACCGGGCAGACTGGATGGGCGCACCAGAAGGTGATTTGATAAAAGGCACACTACGGGTGAATGCTGGACTCGGATCAATGCCTTATTGTGAGTACTCTCGGAGACAAACGAAGACTGGCTACGATTTAAGCTGTGTAATTAAATTTCACACAATATGAAGCAGCAAATGACATGTAAATTATGAATGGCCGGATACTTACTTTCCATGACAGTATTAAGTAAGGGAATCATTAGATTATACTGGAAGGCACAGACTTCGAGAAGAAAAAAAAGAAGAAGCTGGTCTTCGTAAAGCGCCCACAGCCCAACTTGGCACAAGGAACGGACTTTGAGACTATTTCAAACGGTGACAGGACAAGAGGTAACTAGCCTTTGTGTTTGTGCACCTTGGTACAAAACAGCTATTATCGCAATATTGTATCGCGCACTGAGATGCTCTGTTTTGTACCAAAGTGTGACATTATTCTCCGCACTCCAAAGTCTCATTGTGGCCGGTTCAAAAACAAGACAAAACATAAGTCTAGCCGGGGAATCTTTAACCCTGCTGGTACCGGTGGGCTAAAAACAGACCCCCCCCATGAGGATCTTCAACTGTTTACATATCTCGAAAGACACGCAACAACGCTCAAGTATTATAATGTTTCTATGGTTGAATGGGGCGCCATGAAGAAAAATGAAGATTAAAAAATTGATATGAACAAAATAATATTTGAGTAATTAAGCAATTAAAAAAAAAGTAAGGCCAACCATTGGTATCAATGCTTATATTCAAGCCTTATTGGTTCAAAGGGTGGTTAAAAATGCTGTAGGAGAACACCTTAAACTATCATTCTTCAGTGTCCCTGTCTTAATGAGAACAAATCCTTCTTTCAGTTCAAGCTTTAGCTGAAGGAAAAAAAAAAGAAGAAAAAGAAAGGAAAGCCGGCGCTCTTTGGAAGGCAGCTCATTAAAAATGTGGAATGCTGCAAGAGGACCCTTTCTTCACATGCAGGGACTTTCTGGTTGAGTAAGGATCAGAGAGGCCTGGAGGATAAATGTGCCTCTCTTCTCAAATAGTTGTTTGCACCCAATGCCTCGGAGAAAAGAGACACAACTTGTTAGTCAACAATAATTTTGAAGGGATGGGAAAAAAAAGGATTTAGAGGGGGCAGTAAGCTAACATCTCAAGTCCCCCGGAGAAACCTCTTTGAACTTTACAAAATACTTGTGAGAGTCACGGGACAAGAGTGGGTAAAAGCTTCATCTGGATGTCGTCCCTTTAAAGTAAATATAAAAAAATGGCGGGATGAGGTAACTAGGAATTTTTTGGCATAGAGACACTGTATTTTTAAATAAATTTTCCTTTTTTTACTGCAATAATTTGGTCTTTTTTTAACAGGGTCCCACAACAAAACTGTTAAGATAAAAAAGGAAGAAAACAATATTTTTTATAGAAAATATCCCCCAAACCCTTTTACGGCATCTAATATTTGATATCTGACAAGCAAACTAAGAAAAAAAAAAAAGAGAAAAACTAAGTTTCCCGGAGAAAAGTAACAAGAAAAATGAATTCTTTTTTGGGAGGGCGGTGATAGGATTTTGTTCACCTTCTATCCCTTTCATCGATACAACACCTGCAAAAGTCAAAGCTTTTATACCCCCAAAAAATACCTAAACCTATCAATTACAAGAGCTTTTTATCTCCGATCGTTTGGATAATATGGATTCTTTTCTATTCCCTGTGTCAAAAGGGCCGATAATTAAAATTTGATGCAAACATGACAACTATATCAACTCGGTGGAAATACAATCTCTGTATTCATAACCAGTGAAGCAAAAAACACAGAGAGAAAAATTACTATCATTAAAAAATCCGACTTATTTTGCAAGTTCTCAGACAGTTTCCCGGTTTCTGTAAATCCTGTGTAGCTTTCATTTGACTAAAATGTATATTCAATAAGACAAAAAATGTTGTAAAGACTGACGCATTTCTTGTGTATAAATGATCAGTCTTGGGTATGAATGTGAGATTTTTTTTTATTGTGAAACGCGCAGGTCAGTTGTCTACATCTTAAACGTCAAGACAAGATAATATCATGATCTGCTTTTGTCAATTATGACTGTAATCATTTGTTTACGAGATACGATTCTATTGTGTGTAACAAAACGACAAATTATGCGAAAAGAAACCTATGAATAATGATAAATATGAAAAGAGATACACAGATTCATAATCACAGATGTACGCAAGGCTTGATATATATATATAACATTCATATTAAATGACAACAGCATCTGCAATGCTCCATAGAATTCTCACTTATTCGTTTCTTTGGAGAAATGATCAAATAAGGTTCTAGGATCGGAACGTTCTCTCTGAGATCTGGAGCTGTGTTGCGATGATGCATACCCTATACCTAAAAAACCACTTGATGGCTCGTGAATTAAAGACAGATCTGTCCGACAGCGAGTTAAATATCATAGGGCAAGACGGCTGAAATGTAGGTGTTCGTATGTTGTGTAACTTGTCATGGAAGGTCTTGAGTCGAGCGTGAACGGTTCCATCAAATTCTTCTTGTGTGTCAACCAGTTGCTGGGAATTTGAAGAACTCGGATTTGAGATGTGATCTTACAAAACATACAATGACACCTAATGCCTGACGGAACTCGTACTTAGCTGCACGTCAAGGCTGTTTATTTTCCAGTTTGTCAATTTTCTGGAAAAGATAACTATTGACTGGCTAAATTCTTCACTCAGACGCTTGTCTTAAGGTAAATTGAGACCTGCGACCAATGTGCAATACGCTGATGGCATGCGTCAATGTTTTTTTCAAGTTTACTTGAATTGGGAGCTGAATAGAAATGTAAATCTCCTGCCACTAACGTTTTCGACGTATGCAATTGTAATGTTCTGACCGCACACAAGGCTCCACATGCTAGAGTTTGTGTGTAAACGGTTACAATTTTGGAAATTACATTATTTTTCTGCACTCAATTACATAAATAGCAATCAATAAGTAACAAAGTCACATAAAAACCCCATCCCCAGCCACACACCCCAAGGAAAAAGTGCCCCTCTTTTGCCGTCTGATATGAGACCATATGCATCAGCAGAGGGATGTCTCTTAATAGGTGGGGAACAACACAATCTGTTGGGGGGGACTAAACATATACGGCTTCTGAAATAACGCTGCATTAGAACATTTATTCACACCCATACAGAGTTCCATTTACATTAACATATTTACAAATACACATTTTAAAACTGAACTGAATTCAAATTCTATTAGAATGTCTATGTTTATGGAAATGATTCTTGAGCTGCAACAGCTGGGGTACAATCCGCTTTGTCAGGGGTATCTGCTGTAATAATCATTGGAGACGACGACTATCCAGTGGGTGCCTGTGCAATGGAGCTGAGAACTATCTGGCATCAAGCAGAGAATAGACAGGACGAGGTTGTAAGCAAGTATTAACTGATGTTACCCTCTTAATCACATCTATGTTGTACAATGCATAAGCCACCCCCCATGATGATACAGTGAGAGTCATGGTCTCCATCCCTTGTACCTAGATTTTATTCACAGCTTTTTAATGAACATGATTGGCACTTGAAAAGAATTTCCATCAGAAGAAGACAAAGCCGGACGTTTCAACTCCCTGATATTGTTTCACATTATCAAGAGCAAACCCCAGAGAGCTTCTCCTGCAAGAAGGTCTGAGTTGGACCTGCACAACACCCTCCACACTACATCGTTAGTGCATAATTACAACAACATGCAATGAGCGCACGCTGACGGCACTTCCTTTCCAGGTTTGCAATATGACGTCACAGAAGGCAGATCATGAAACCAAATGTGCGTCTTAGCTTTGCAAATTTTTCTACTGGTTCAGGTGGGAATCAAGTTGAGTGAAGATGAATGTCGAAGAAGTCTAAGGTGCTCTAAAATCATCCGACCTACATAAAGATTTAATTGTATAAAGCCCCGTAGAACCAAGTTTCTCCTGAAAGCTAATAAACCCACCTCTGTACACTTGGACGGAACATTTTTCTTTTCAATAAGCCCACGAACATACAGAACACAGTGTCATTAGTGAGAGGGGGGAGAGTGTCTTGCAAATGAACAAGCCATGATTACTCTGAACAATCGAGGTAATGACAAAGGGTTTGCTGTACAATGGAAAGGCTTAAGCTGTTTTTCAATAGGCAACTTCAAAGGCTTACACTTTGCAACTTATTCATGGCTCCTTATGAAGAAGGGGTTAAGATAACTAAAGCAAGGTTGATGAGAAACAAGCAGATCCTAGCCCCCAAGCAATGATAGCAGCAGTGGACAACAGAACTGCATTTCCTTCCAAAGAAACAGAAGGTAAAAAAATATGCATGTAAAAAAAAACTTTTAAAGTTAACTAAAGATCAAATGTAAAACTTGATGGTCCCCTTTTTTACTTGTTGTGGGGGGTGTCGCTTTGATTGTTTTATTAGCAATTTATTACATCAATTTGAACATATCTAATTAGCAAGAAAATATTCTCTAAACCAGCCTGATTGGGGCCAAGTCGGAATGGATTAACTGAGAAAGTATACAATATAAGGTATCCGGAGTGAGATTCTAAATGTCATAACTACCTGGTTTCTCAAATCTGCCCTGCTTTGCATAATTTAGTATACCTCCTGCTGGAAAAGACAATTCTGGACAGAGACATCAGTATCCCCCCTGTGAATCACTTTATTCTCAAGTGAATGGGTGACATTAAGCACTATTGATACAATTCTGGCTAATTCCTTCCTGAAGGCATCACCAGGCATACATACTCAGAAACAAAATGCATAACAGAAAGCAGCCTTCCTGGCTGGTGGAGAATAAGAAAAGAAAACTGGTGAAGCCAACAATAAATCCAAGGTGACAGCTTCTTGGGCAGGTGACACGAAAGGGCAAAAAAGCAATGGGGGATTTTACAAGATGATGTAAACACTTCTCTGTCAATCCAGCCAACAACCGCCATTTCAATCAAGCTTCCTTCTGGGTCCATTACTCAGAAAGAAGCTTGACTGAAACGGTGGGTCAATGCGAAAACATAGTGACGCAACCAAGGTGAAGACATGAAGGAAGGATACATTAGGTACAATAGTCTGATATTTATTGATCTCTTGGGCTAACAAGTGAGCAGTACAACTAAGTACTGTTTACATACATGGGCTACCATCTTACTCTCAAACCAATCCCGAGTAACACTTTAACGACAGACTAAAACAAAATATGGAAATTATTTCCTGTATTCTTATTCTGAATATGTAAGGTTTACCCTATGTGATCGTCATATACTTTTTTTTTTTCCAAAGTCCCAGATATAAAAAGTCTGATCCCAAGCGGACACGCTTTTGGAAATTTTACCAATTAGATTTACAATGTTCGAGAAATACACTTACCGGCTCTATATTTTATTCCAAGTTACTTTAAGATTTGAAATCGGTGTTTTCAAAAACTTAATTTTACGTACCGATCATCACATGTGAATTCCAAAATCATCCAATAGAACAGCATCAGGGTTAATGAATAATCTTTGAGCGGCTGCAAGTAACAAACATGGGGTGTTTGGATGTGGAGGATCCACTTGCAAACTCACAAACCTTCCCAGCTCCCCCTGACCTGGGTCTTCAGAGGCAGGGGGCTTACATAATGCTGTGCATAATTGTTGCAATTAAAAAGATGAGAGCCATAGGAGGGCATGTATTGCTATGTACATAAATCCAAGTTAAAAATAGAGCCATTTTCAAAACCCTTCTATCCACACAGGAAAGTGCCCACCTACCAGGAATTTCCCTTGAAAAGACCCCTTGGATTTTGACTGTATGTCAGATAACATGTTATTAGCTATGCATATTCATGATTGTACTATAAGTACCGCAGTCCCTGACAGCTTCATACAGAAAATAAATAATACTATTTTGGTGCACAGGGAAGCGGAGCATCATGGTAAAGCCGACAGCTCGGAGCTGATCCTTCTTCTATGCCCAGCTAACATCACCATACGTATGGAAAAACCACCTTACAGCCCTGGAGCTGATTATCTCTTTTAGCACATATGAGAATTTTATCCTATATAAAGTTTATGCGCCACTTAGACCATCTAATGTGTTTTGTTTATCAATTCAAGCCAACAAACCTTGGCATTTTATTCTACCCTTAGAAACAATAGAGAAGGCTTTGTTTTTCAGTTGCTAAGGCAACAACCAATTAGTGCCTGCTTCTGTGTCACATGGCGATTAAGCGCTCCCTGAATATTTGTAACGAGGCAAGTTATAAACGATTAACTTAATGAGCTTGGGAACGGAACAGTTCTAAGATTTTGTTATGCTGCATTTCCATAAAGTGTTAAAATTTAGTAGCTTTAAACATTTTCACAAAAGTAATGAAACACGTTTTTTTTGTTTTTGTTTTTTTTATTTCGTGGTCCGGTTTAGAAAGAGGTAATCCAAACATAAAGATTGGAGGAGGACTATATTTGGGTCAACGTGAAATATGGTAAGCTCAACATTTGACCAAGTATGGTGACTGTGGTCCTGAAATGTTTTATTACATGCTGTAGAAAGACGCAGCTGTCCATTGGAGATTTAGCACCCTGTCCAGCCAGTTGTACTTAGATGTCCTCAGTATATGGTAGTTGGGTTGTTTAGATTTATAGCTTAGAATCCTTAGTGCATCCTATTTTGCATCTATTCATCGTACCTGGGAATTCTCCAGGTTTTGGCCAGAGACTCCTGGTGAAGGTCTGGAAGGAGGGCAGCGGATGGAGCTGGGATGTAACCAATACAAAAGGGATAATCACCCCTTGAGCTCAAATGTCAAGTACAGGATAGGCAAGCATCTTAAGCTCAGCTGGTGTCCACGACCACCTAAATAAATCAGCTATAACTACAAACTAGAAGACAATCCATGCCTTATAGCAGTATCGGTTACACATATACAGCAATAATGGCTACTTCATTTTGAAGGACCAACCATAGCGAGCTTCTCTTAACATAAGGACTCAGCTGGCCCTGTATAATGCATAATAAAATCAATATGACCTCTTGGAAGTCAACGTACAGATTGAACTATGCATCATGCAGGGCCAGATCAGCCCATCTTACTTGAGACATTCACATTGATGGTTCCTTCATAATGTATCATGGAGTATAGTGAGTCAAAACCACAGCTCTTCTGGAGACTTGTCTGTAAAATCTTATTTTAGTAAATAGACCCCGAAAGTATATAACTGTATGCACCAGAAACCATATATAAAAGGCACATACTTCAAGAAGCACGCCAACTTCCAACTGGAGCTTGAATGGATTCTAAAGTCACTTCCAGTTAAACCAAACGGTTCCCAAATCAGAGGTATTACAGCCAGCTGATGGGCCAACAAAAAAAAAAACTGAAAATGTTGTAGGTACAAAAAAGAATAAAGTAGATATTGCAAACTGTATTACAAACATGTATTATAAAACAAAAAAAACGTGTAACATCCAATATTCTGTATTTTTTATGGACTGTGTTTAAGAAATTATTTTCCACGCTGTATGCAAAATTGTGCCGATCCCGGATTCTCTTTTCTAGAGTACAAATTAGGCTCCTCGCCATTATCCACACAATATGCTACAACATTTGCAGCAACGTAAATGTTTTAACATTAAGGATAATTATTAACACTGACGGGAAGCCTCTATCACTCATTTAACAAACGATTAATTTTCTGTGAAGGCAAACACACATGCTTCCTTGGCAAAAACAGGCAAAACAAAATATGGCGGGGGTTCTGCCGACGGAAAAGACTGAATGATGAAGGGGTTTTCTGCATACGGCCCGTCAACGAGGAAGCATCTCACGTCATGGAAACAGGCAGGATTTTTTTAACGCTTTATTTCTTCTTGTTTATAAAGCGCAGCACCCTCTATAACAATGGTTAATGGTTAATAAGTTTATAACTAAAAACAACATCGGAAACAATATTTCTACCAGTGTTGAACGGCCAAACCATTCCCAGAAATAATTCTATAATTACCTTAAAATCTGCCTCATTCATTTTCTTCCCCTTAATTATGATATCATGCTAACGCACGCTTTGATAGGGCGTTCTCAAAATGTAAAAAGGTTCCTAAATGTTTCCGTGTTGTTTTTATGTGATTAAGCCTTAAGAAAAAAAAGAACTAAGTGAAGAAGAAAAAGAAAATAAGTGAAAAGAAAAGGAATTCCCATGCCCCCTCCCATGGTAGGAATTTTAATTCAAATTGAATGCTAGAAAGCAATCAGAGTAAAAAAAATTGTGTTGATAAAAACATGCTAGCGTTACTTTCTAGTTTCCGTTGGACTGACGGTAACAGGATAGGCAATCCCAAGACCCGAGGCACTGATTTGTGGCTTGTCGAAGCATGCTTTAATTAATTGTAGGGGATTTACTGGCACTTGACACCAAGAAACCTTCACAAAATATCACTGTGTTTATTACACCCACCAGTCTTGCTTTACCTTTCAAATCGCATTTCACACATGCCAAAGTTTACCACTGCTCCTGGCTTGAATGTTATAAGCGTTGACAGACCTGTATAACGGTGCTTAGTGCAATAAGTATCGTAGCTACGAACCGTATGGTTACAACAGGGACCTGGGCTTGAAAGGTTTGATGGTACTGGGCTATAGGGCAGGGTGTGGATGTTCCACCAATGCCTTCAAATGATGGAGTCCATCAGACTATCTTATGGAATAGTGTGTTTCAAATAATTTTTGTTTAGTGGGTGCAGTTGGTTAGGAGGGCTTTGTGAGACCTTTACGTGACTTTGTGAGCCATTTATTAGTAGATTACACACACCAATGTGACTTTTAGGGCTGTAGAACCTTGTGATACCCTCACAACCAGCAAACATTCTGAGCACCAAGGAATGAGGGACATTAGGAGAGGAAAGAGGACCACAGAGAGATATGGGTTCCAAAGAGGGTTCCTATGAAAGATGGAGACTAGTGAGTCATGTAAAGTAATGCACAAAAGTTTTGGGCAGGTGTAAAAAAATGCTGTAAAGCAAGAATGCCGACGAGGCGACTGAATGTGATTGTATATACTTTGCACTCAACTACCTGTCAAGTCAAGGCGTCCCTTTAAGATACCCCAGAGCAAGCAACATAAAAACAATAAACTGCGCTGAATAATAATTTCCGTGATGGCAATAACTGTGTGGCTATCCCATTATATACCCAACGTACATGCATACTTACTTTTCCATTGATATAAAAGCATAATTAATAGCTGTTAACTGCAAATTTGTGTTGGCAGATTTTTGCCAAAATTCTTATTAGCATATTTTCACCACAGCATAATTGTGGTCAAAAGGTCCCTTTCGATCATCTTGTCAAAAGAAAGAAAGAACTTACAAAACCCATTTCGAAAACTTATTAAAAATACCCTATGGTCTACGATAAAGTATTAATGACAGAAAATGTTAATTAATTTCCAATTCTCTCTCTCTCTCTTTTTTTGCCTATTATTTGGATTCGGAGAAGGTTGATTGGGTTTGATCCGTCATTTTACGGGGAATTAATTGTTTCAAATACACGCGGTATTTTATGCAACCTTCCTGATTTACATTGAAGAAAATAACAGCCGAAATAATTGAGGCGCACACAAATCCTGGCACCGTCTGAACTCAATTTTCATTCCAAATTTCTGCAGAATCCCAAGGCACAACAATATCAGATGCAAGGGGGAAACAAACAAAAGCAAAGTGAAAAGGGAACACGGGGAAGGAATACTACAAGAATCGAAGAACAAAAGCATCACAAAACTGTTTTAGTGACAGAGACTAGCATGGGGAACTCCATTCAAGCAAGGTAGAATAAGATATCATATGGCATCCTGACAATTGATGTCTTCATTTAAATGTAAGAATTTACATTCTAATTAGAAAGAATTTACATCTTAATCAGAGGCAGCTGTATTATCTTGTTACTGTTTTTTTTTCTTCTTCAAAGATAATGAACTAAAAAACCGCTGTGCTTCTTCAACCAGAAATTAAACAGACAGCATGCAGTGAGAATTTATAGCTTACCTGCAGTAAAAGCAGTTATTAATATGTTTTCCCCCCCAAGATTAACTCCTTTGTAACCGGTTAGGTTTATGCGGTCGGTGTTAGGTAAGCCTCAAACTATCCCTCGAGTGACTTCTTGGGTTGTGGTGGGTCACCACAAGATAAGGTTGGTGGCTCAAACCTAAAAACATTTCAGGGTTTGTCAAAATCAAGTACAAGGGAGCTGTAGCTCCTAAAAAATACTGCTGCTCTTTAACTTTTTTGATATAGAACTCAGTGGAATGCTTTACTGGTTCCCACAAATCAGGATGGGTATCCTTCTGGTCTACAAGATCCTCCAGCTACAGCAACACTCATATGTAGAGATATTTATTTTGCCTGTCTTTGGGCATCCATAAAACCCTTGCAATTGTCCAGGAATGTAATGTAAGGATTTATTAGCAAAACCAATGTTATATTTTACACTCTCTCACTTATGCTCTGATGGCACCATGGAACCTTCTCAATGGTGCCTCAGCAATGTCCAGATGCACTCTACCAATATATGAGATATCTAGTCTATGCAACCTCTCTCTATCATCTATTCCATCCATGCTGTAACGTCTGTTTCCGTTATGAGGGCCCATTGAGTACCAGGGGTCAATTAAAACTCTTAAGTTCTATGTAGTCTACAACACAAACAGTTCCACCAGACTACTTGAGGTGTGTGTTTCAGACTACGTGGCATTGAGGGAAGTCATGGAATGCCAATGATTCCCACTTAAAGAACATTAATGTCTTCTCTGCCAGCTGGAGATCGATAAGCATTCTTCAGTATGTACCAAGCCTTATCGTGGATGGAACATCAGTGGGCTAGCTCTCATAGGCTCAATAAAATTGGATGACCTAGTACTTTTGTTTTAGAAAATAATTAGAAACCCACATAAACAATGTGTACAATAGCATATATTGCTAAAAAGGTGTATTTATGAGGTGGGGCCACTTATGATGGGTTTGTCACAAACCGCTATTTCAGCTAATTTAAGGTAAACTATAGCAAGAGGGCCTATTAAAACAGGGTCATAAAATGAAATCATCTGCAGAAAACAAAAAAATGGTTGTGGAATTAGAAGAAAAGCTTAACATTTTTACAGGTAGCAAACACCCTGAAGAGGACCTATTCTGACATGATGAAGGAAGCCATGGGCGCCATAACCAGTCTTGATATATTGCAGCGACAAACTCTCTAAATCATCAGAAATTAAACAAGATCCCAAAGTTAATTTTTGAGGTAAATGAAGATCAGATTAAAATACTGTAAATTTATTGTTTCTCTGCCACTTCCCCCCCTAAATAACCAATCCCTTCATTGTCTATGTAGCACAATGTGCTAGCAGAAGTGACAGTTTTAAGAAAAGATAGCCATTGCAATTTCATTAATTATTGTGTGCCGTAGGACTCAAGTTTTGTCTGCTGTAATTTTGCCTGTCAGAATAAAATAAACGCGCTATCTCAAAATAATGTATTCTAGCGTGCAGCTGCCATCTTGGGCAACTATGATATTCATCAAACCTCTCTCTGCTTAAGCCTTGTGAAGCACAGTCAGGTTATACACTATACTTCTAAACAATATTATTTTACTTCTATTGATAAAGTTGCGAATTGCGAGTGGAAACTGAAATTCCACCCCAAATGTGTCTTAAGATATTTTTATTAGTATTCATACAAAGTGTACTCTCTTGATTCGTAGAGAACATGCAAACCACATAAACATTTACATATACATTTGTTATTCCACTGCTTATGCTCCTTTGACTTTTTTGTTAGTGATTATTTCTAAAATAGCAGCATATCCCAATTTCTAAAAACGATTCTAGAATGGGCTCAACAAGAAATGGTAAATCAGAACTTCTAGAAGAGGTTCACGCTGCTGTTTACTCTAAAGTGACCAACAAACCTTTTCCGTTAAAAAATAAATAAATTGCACACTAAGGTTCCCCAGATCTGGATTTCTCAAAAAGCTTTTTAGGTAGCTACCTGTAGTTACCGGTGTTGGAAAGGCCTCATTTCTGAATTGTCACCTAAAGCTAATGCTACCTTGAGACAGATCATCAAGTCCCACCTCATTTAACAAATTATTAGGATTTCCATCATACCGAAGTATTCATTGTTTGGCACATCTTGGATGGCCTTGTAAAAACCAGAATGCCTATCGCATACATGTTTAAATTTCCTCAATGTCTTAAAACTTGCATTGTATTAACTACGCATCAGGAGGTTCAACACAGGATTCCTTGAAAAACAATGTATTTTGTAGCCACCGAGAGTTCTAGATACCCCTGTTTGTCAGGATAATACTTCGCTCGTTGTTTAATGACATACATGGTTAATTGCCTGATTACATGGTTATTGGAGAAATCAGAAATCCATTGCAGGATTGTGACCTGCGATGATGAACTATGTAAATGCTATCATTTCTTTAATGTGGATCACACCACTTTGGTTAAGTGCCGGCGAAGGGGGCACTAAACTAAACATTACTTATCCTTTGTAGTATATGTTCATTTGATTATTTATTGATTGATAAACCGCAGGGCTTTACAGGTTGACTTTTGTTTCTAAGACATGTATAACCATAGAGGAATACCAATCAAAATCAGATAATTATCTGGATGATACATCATTTGGTAACTTTGGCTTTCAGTCATCTCATACAGATGGAACATTTGGAATTGTAGAACGGCAAATTCCAAGATGACAAATTTTCCTTTGTGGGACATATTGACTAAAAGGTCAAAATCATAAAAAAGAGATAAATAAATATCAGTATCCATTCCCCATACGCAAGCTTAACTTGGTACTACATGTCATTATGAATACTGTGGTTTTTCACCATCATTTTTCTGACCAAAGCTTGGTCAACCAGTCTGTCTTGAGATAATTACAATCGTACCTGTCCTCTGAGGTACAATGTGGTTTGTGATGGAGGAAAGTGAGAACCTATTAGGGATAGGCCATGTGTCTGTATCAGGACATTGCTGACACTGTTGCAATTGTTAAACATTACCACGGTATCACTGACACTTGTATGTAATTCCGTATCCCAAGAGAGCATTTTAGGAGTTCCTTCCTTTAACGCAAGTCATAGGAGAGTTGAGGCAAGAGTTAATGCCATTATTTGTTATGAAAGACGTGCTCTGGTAAGCCTCTCCAACAACAAGGACGTGCTTGGCCCTGTACAACACATGGCAAACTTGGTGAGATTTCTACAGTTGCTTTGGATTTAACTATGCTTTATGCAGGGTCAACTTGGCCACTCTTGGAAGAGAAGACCAGGAGGCTTTGCATTCATGATGCCTAATCAAGATGGGGGAATGAAACATTTCACCCACACCTTAAGAACAAACAAAAAAAAAAATCTCTGGAGATGTGATGAGAAGAAACCAGACAAAAAGAAACGAGGAGAACCAATCATAAAATTCCCGAGCCGGGTACCGGATTCAAACTTCATGCAGCTCGACCTAGCACACGTTCCGCACTGCGTTCAGGGAAAAATCCATGTTTTGAACCCCTGCTCGTTAAAAGCGACACAGCAGAACAAACAGTGTTTTGCAACATAAGTCTAAAATAACTATCCGTATAATAACAGCTCGAGTCAAACTGAAGGGTTGAATCCATTTACAAAAAGAAGACAATGATGTAGAGTGCACCCAGCACTAAATCACTTTAAACACCAATGCAATTTACATCCCACTTTAAAACTCATCCTCAAAACATCCGTCTACACAAATGCCACAAGCTAAATGAGGCATAATTTGTGAAACGCATACCTTTTATCACAACCTCTAGCTGGAAAGGTCATTAGATATATGATATCTAAGTGAACAGCTTATCCCTGCTTCATTACTGATAATTAAGGCAAGTAATATTTTCCTGACAGTAATGTCTACAATATGAGATACCGGCTCGTTTGCATAAAAATTGCATCAGTAATACCACTGATAAAAAAAAATTAAGTAGCTATGTAACATGGTTTCATTATTATTATTTTTTTTTCTTCATTTCCTTAAAGAATTAGCAAGCTTAAACCGCATAATGACTATATTATGAATTCCACTTAAATGTGCTGATTAAAGCCACTAATAAAAATGACATCATATATGTTTATAAATAACATGCGTGTCATCAGCAGCCTCCTCGAAAACCTTTAGTTAGTTAAGTGAGCTGTACAGAATTGGCATTAATACAGAACTATTGGTACTATTTTTATCGGTACCCGGTTCTCAGAGGCAATAGAATGTCTGACAGGGTACGCTGGCGTCATGAAGACTTAAGTGCGCCCAACTATGACAAATGAAATAGAAATAATACATCAGATATAAATTGCATCAATCAGATTAAAGCTCTTGTGGAGTGTTTCATAGAGAGCTGGAAAGAAATGGAAAGTTGGTTTTTCATATTTGTAATGCCTAAATAAAAGCCTTTGGTCTTCTTCCAGGCACATAGGACCTTCGAGCATTGCATTGAGTCTTCTCAATGACCTTAAAGGATTCTGTAACAGACATGGGGGACCCAAGGCCATCGGTATTCCCTCTCTCCCCCTACCATGCATAAAATAGCATAAAATCGCATAAAATCGTTAGCACTTTTCATACAATATCTAGTTAAAGTCTTGTGTCTTCATGCGGGAAGTTATTTTTTAGTGGCCTGTAAGGATTCCATGGAATTTATTCAAGAACTCTTTCCCTGTCCTCATGTCATGGACTCTTGACAAGGTTTTGTCTACCAGCATTAAATGTAAACCTTACAGCTTTATAAAAACATATGACCTTTCACATTTGTGTTAACAGCTTTCCAAAATATTGTGGGATATATCATCTTCCGGATACAGATCCAGCCATTCTTCCCCAATGTCTTCCTCTATTCTAGGAGCTCGGTTTGCTGGGCCTGAGAGTATCACAGTGTTCCACATCCCTAAAGGTCATAATAATGCGCCTAGAAGCAACACTTAAATCATTAAATTGTGTATATAAAATACAACAAGGTTACACTGAAGCCAATAAGTTATATAAAAAGCATAAAAAGCATCGCCCCATTTCCAGGCCTCTAACTATACTACCTGAAACAAAAGTGTCCAACTTTGGCCATTTGGATCCCTTTTATTGGGCTAACATAGAGAACAATGTAACTTTATACAAGCTTTTGGTACCTGAAACTCTTCTTCAGATGGAATAAACATTTTGGAATAACGTGGCCCATAGAAGCTACTTATGGCGTACATGATCATTCCAGATAGAGAGTATTACTTAAAATGTTGATTCTTAATTCTATCTTGGTAGCATCCTGTTATTATATCAAGAAACATGTCTTAAGCTGATGTGTTTGAGAGGCATATCTACATTCGTTTCAACTTTATTATTGTGCTTAATCGCAATGAATAGGATTTATAATATGACTTTAAAATTATATCTTAATTCATTTTACCTGGGAACTAAAACGACAAAAGAACACTTAAATTAATAATATTATGGTCCCACTGGTTGTCTTTTTTCCTGCTTTTCAGAAGACACTTGTCCCGACTTTATATTTATAATTTCATGATACCTTCTTTGGATACATTAGCCATTTGAATCTCTAGTAAATCCTTTGGGTACAAAAAAAAATCATGAACGAAATATATTATGTTTCTAATTAATATGGGGTTTATGCCATAAGCACATCTGACAATTAATTCTTTATTTAATGATGTGTATAATCTACACATCTGCAATAAATAGATCCTGGAATACTAATGTTCAATTGTCAGTCAGACATATGGAAGAATAACCAGGGTGACATCACAGTCATAATACCATCCGGTGACATCATATTAATAATGTCCCAATGTAACATGACTGACAGCCAAACAATGTCATGGTGAAAAGAAACCTTTTAATGCCATATTTTAAAAGATGTACCAGTTAATTGTCCAGGTGGCTGGTGAATTTATTAGGTGGCTTGTGAAAACCATGAACGCTTGTGTTTTTGTGTTTATGCTGTTGCATCACTTCAATCATTTCTATAGGTATCCTTTGAAAGGGCAGGCGACGAGAAGCATGGGAATTTGCACATTGAGACACCATCACTGATTTAAACCTTAAAAATAAGTATCTACGAGGCAAATTACATTAATCGACAATGAAAAAGCTCAACCAGGAATTCGTTTTAATAAATACAGTTATTGAAAACGCTGTCATGGCGAATGTTCCAGTTTAAGTCAGACAGCGGAAAACAGAAAGGGAACGGACTGGTTGTTCCTGGCCGTCCATTAGTTATCGCTAAGCACAGTCAGGAAGAACATCGCATCACCAACGTCTCCGTTCTGGATTAAAAACCAGCAGACTGAAAAGATATAAAGTCTGGCACTTATTGTGAATTCTATACCATAATTCCGACATCGATGAGATTAAATGTACATTTTATACAGCTAAAAAAAAATGTAACAGCTGGAAATCATTACAAAAGGGGCAATTTAAATCAGGCGGCATTAAAACGCTCGGCCTATACTTTAAAGACTTCGAAAATGTATTTTTCGCCTTACCTCAATATTAACTAATGTGACACCTAAATTACAGATAGACACTGTACACAGCTGAGCCTAGCACTGATGTTGAAGTTGCAATTAGACAGCAGGAGATACTTTTAAAGACTGCAGTTATTCTGTAATTTTTCTCAACACTTCAAGAGTGAGAACATTTAGAGAGGACACGGGTGTTTGTCATCCCTCTCCTTAAAGGCAAACGATCTCCTTGTTATAAGCTATGTATGTCGATGAACTCGTTTGACGTGAAACGGTAAAGCAGACTTTTGAAATACAGCGTGTTATAATATGACTTTGTGTAATCAGACTGTACAGGACATACATGTGCCGAATAACTAGAGGCTTATACCATATTTCAAAAGAAATAATAATAATAAAAAAAATATGCCTGCATGTCACCTGTCAATCGACACCGTAAAACCACATGGATTAAGATCTTCTATTTATATGGCTATTGACTTTATAAATCTAGAAGTTATAGCATTTTTTATGGTTTATTTTTAATATACTTTTTTTTTTATTTTTTTTTTAGAGCTTCCACACTGAAATTTGGCGTTTAAGGAGTTAACAGACTTTAGGACACTCATAGCTCAAGAAACAAGAATTTCTGTAATTTGCAATTATAGATTTGATAATGTTATGCACTCTTTTTGCCTTTTTGTTTTTAAAGATTTAAATTTATTTTACTGAAAATTTTTTAACCCCTTCTTGTAAATGTGCCCTATTTTTTTATATATATATATAAAACGGTTCAAAAATATTGTTTACTGCTGTTACAGACAGCTGACTGTAGCTAAGACATTTTTCTGCTGCCCATAATATATTTAATAATATAAGGCATTGCCTGTTCATAGTTATGGCCACGTGAGAAAAACAGACCTTAAGAGCTGTCCCACTTGCTCCCAAGCAGTGTGAAAGTGATAGCAACATTTTGTGCTGGCCAACTGAATAATAGATTAATTTCCACATAAATAAAAACAAGGTAACACACTTGTAGAGAAAAGTAACAGTTGGCATACATTAATAACTTTGGGCACTGAAATATAAAACAATTAGAATCAGGAAGCTATCATTCTTTACAAGATTGATGCAAAATGGCCAGTGGTTTGTATGTACATGTACCCCAAAAAAGGACAAGACAGATAACCAAACCCTACCCAGATTTGGCTAAAAAAAAACTTCACAACTCAAAAGGAATCAAGATATAGATCAATATACAATCTATGTTTAATTAATTATATGAAAAGGTTAGTCAGATTGGATTTCTGTGAGAAAACAAAACAAAAATATTCCAAGTCAATAAATCGATTTGAAGAGATGTTGAGGGTTGGAGGGCTTTAGAACCTAAAGATGACAGAAGGTCACCCATGGAGATTAAAAGAAAGAAGGTTCAAAGAAGAATGTTCTTTACAGCTAAAGTAAGAATCCAGAGAGTGTCTGATGCCGGGAGATGTGCGGCCTACCACATTATAGATCTTTAGAAAATCATTAGAACAAATGCCATGAAAATAATTCAAGAAGTTACAATTTAGTCTCAATTAGCTACAACACCAAGCTCGATCTTGCAAGGTAAGAACTTGCTTTGAATTTTGTTCTACTCCTAAGTGCTATGGGGATATAGATCGAAGTATGGCCAACCCAACAGATTATTGGAACCTTGTGAAGTTGTGTGACAAGCTAGGCAAAAAAAAGGATGGCAGGATCTGTACGCACAATACCTAAGTTACAACACCAGCATTAATGGGGAGCACCCAGGATTTTGGTATCAATTCCTTGGGTCCCCAACATAGCTGGGTACCCCATATAGAGTACTTCAGTAGCGTTGATTTATCTCCATAGGTTAGTAACCAATCTTGTGACTCTCCAACCAGAACATACTGTGCTTACATCTTTTAATACATTTTTGATAAAACATCAGTACAAGATCAACAGAGCAGCATTGTGCTTAACCCCTTAATGACAAAATGCATTGTTTTCAATGGGTTTAGGGACCGCCCTTTGTCCTTAAGGGGTTATAAGGTTGTCAATTATAAGGTTGTCCATATTTTGTAGTTACATCATTATCAATAAAAAAAGTTTTAATAAACATCATTAAAATTCCTTTGAAAATTATTTGTGCTTTATGTAGGAAGGCTACATCTTGTTGTGCTTCTTTGTGCTATGTTTCTAAGACTTGAAGACACCTGGTATTTTACAATATTGCTCACTTGCTACTTGTTTTTAAAGTGCCATGCCTTAATGTTTTAACATAATGTGTGACAAGTCTAATTTAGAGACACAGAAGTTGACAGCAGAGAAGAACAATTTAGTCAACGTAGTCTTCCCATGTCTTCCCTGCTGTAAAGATCAAAACTTAATCAGTCTTCAGTCTTCGATTCAGGATAACCACATGGATTTAGATCTTCCATTCATATGGCTGGTCACTTTATAAAACTAGAAGTTATAGCATACTTCCAAAGGGGCTCAATTTAGACTTTTTTGTTTAGTCACTTTAAAAGGGTTCACTGTTTTTCATAAACGTATAAAACAAACTACAAAAAATAAATACAGAAAGGAGAGCTCATCTTAAAAAGCACACAAATTCAGATTCCCAGGTTGCTGCTGAAATTATAATGATCAATATGTACACACAAAAGAGCATATCTAGCAATTTTTATGGTGTGCATATTTGCAGGTTGAGCGGCCTCTTTACTGGTGTCCAGGCTTTAAATTGCTTGAAAGTTACATTTGGGTTAAATTGCAGGCAGTCCCATTGATTCAGCTCCTTGGTATCCAATATAGCCATGAAAAATTAGATAGGACTCGCCAAACTTGGGGTACTTTGATGAAGTGGCGGGCTAGGGAATACATGGCTAAATAGTGTGATGTAATCCCCAATATATATATGCCGCAGATAAGCGTTTCTGAATGGTATATGTTGGGTATGCCTTGAATTCTTGCTCTGTTCCATAAAACAGACTACGCCACGCACTGGAATAAGAACCTTGTAGTCTGCACACACATAAATCAGGGGGATATGTGCTTTTACAATCCAGCAATCGTCTCTGTTTTCTAATTTAATTTTGGTTCCGCTTTTCACAGTCTGCGCAGCATTTCATGAATCACAAGAGTATGGACTATCAAAAAACCTGGTAAAAAAATAAATAAAAAAAATGCACACAAAAAACTATTCTACCCAAGGGAAGCAGGGACTTTGTTATTGACACTTATAAGCCAAGAGTACTTTGGTAAATTAAGCAGAATGAGCAACGTACCCAATTGTTTGTTACAAAATTGCCCTCACACATTCAGTGAACAAGAGACAACATCCTTAATGCTTTGGAATGCATGTTTTTCAGTCGGATAGAGACACGGGAGGAGATAGAGTAAGACAGTGAAGCGAACGGTACCAGCCAATAAGACCGTCTGTAAAGGAAGCCAACGAAGAAAAATAAAACGAGCTCTCATTATCGTGAAATGCAATTTATTTGATGCTTTCCAAATTACACGAACCTGATAACTTTCTAAATGAGCCGCAATGAGGACTTTTTAAAAACAGTAAGTTCCCACCACAATCATTTTACTAAATGGTTTTCAGTGGGTTGCCACCTATGATCAAGCAAGAAACTAAGTTCTAAATATATATATAAAAAAGTTTATTGGATATTCCAAGTATAATGAAGTTACGCGATATTTGATCATAAATTAACCCTTTACAGACAATGTAACTGACAATCAGTCTAGTATGGGTTTAAGAAGTGCCCCTATGAACCACTTGATATCTTGGACTCCATGCTGGTTTTGTAACGTGTCTTGGGACTTGTGAAAATGAAGACTCGATGCTCCAAGCCCTCTGTACCTGAGTTGCAGAGGCAGTGAAATGACTTCATGCTTCCGTGAATGAACTATGCCACCCATGTAATTTTTTTTTATTTGTAGTATTATCACTCATTTCATCAACTGTCCATGGAGCACAGAGGAGTCCAGATGTCTTAGGTGACAGCCCCAAGAAAATCAATTCAAGGGCTCAAAATGTTCATGACATCACCACTGGATATACTGCAAAGAACATCAAAGAACGGGGCCAAATAAAATGAAATAGTGTTAAAACTGAGTCTTGTACAGTGTTTACAATGTAGCTGTTTTGTAGTTTCTTTATATTCTTTGGTAGGTTCCTTATACAATCAATACAGACCGAAGTCTTTCTGAATTCTGCGCGTTAATCCGAATATAGTGACAATTTAGTTCGCTTTCAAAAGAGTGATCTTCAACACAACCCTTAGGGAATATGACCACTTAACCATGCAAAGACCTGTCAAGTCAGATTCATTAGGGCAGAGTTTGGCTCTCTCTTACCAATGGCCCTACACACTCACAAGACGTCCCTACTTGAGGACAGACAGATACCTTTTAGTTAATATAGCTGAGTAACCTACCCCAGTAAATAAAGCTTGTTTCCAATTACCCAAGTGTCTTTTCGCATTCATCTAGAAAAAAAGGCTGTTCTCTTAATGTCGACAACATTACTACGTCTTAGAAGGATATTCCCCGCTGACAACAATAAAGAATTCTCAGCCAGTGGTTCTAACAGAGGTGCATCTTGCCAGCGGTACATACTTACGGAACGTAACATTTAATGACAATGTGGTGTCATCTACCATGGAAAGATTTAGCCACAAGAAACCTGCAAATTAACCCCTTAACTCCACTGGTGCCTGTCTGAATAAGAGTTTATCTATGCTAGTGTTGTCTTTCATATATGCCCCCAATGGTGATCCATGCCACTGGTGATGGAGTCAATAGCTCAGTTATCAGAGGTATAGGAAACCAGTAAATATTTTGAAACAATGGATCAGCAGGCTGAAGATTTGCATGATGGGGAAGATGCTTTTACAAAAATATATGACGGGGAACACTGTGTGTCTTTGTATGGGTCTCTCGCTGATGACTCTGCCTTGGGCAGTGGCAGAAAACTTAATTCCTAATATAGTTGCATTTCTTAACATTCTCTGAAAAGAGGCTCAGCAGCACACGGATGGTACGATCTACACCGAAATATCTCAGCGTATAACTCTGTCATCTCACTGAGAACTAAACTGTCAGATGCACTTTTGTTCATAATGTAAGCCTGATTGAAAAAGATTAGCTGGATGCAGTCCCGATAGCCTATTCTGAGCACAAACTGACACTTGGCCAATTTTGGACGCAAACAAACAAAAACTCAGTCACTATTAGTGTCAATGGAGACGAGAAAGGCGAAAAGTGGTTGGCAACCTGGCAGAATAAATTCAGCGGTATAAGAATCACTTGTATGCTTACAATACATACAAAGACGGAAACGGAGTCTTAAAAACACCCTTAAAATTAGATTACCCAGCACAGAATTAATTGAGATGAAAGAATTCATGGCACGCATTGTACTTGCTTTCTTCTGCCATGATGAACTAATCAGGAAAAGGAAGCAATGTGCATGTTGGGATTTATGTTGAAAGCAAGCTGTTCCCAAATCACTCTTCATAGACCATCATGGGTTCTGGATTTAGGGGCTACCAAATAGGCATACATGTAAAAATGGGAATGAGGAAGAGGGAACCAATGTTTTCATGGTAGACAGGCAACGTAATTGGAGAAGAGTGTCTTAAAACCAAGAGAAAGTCTAATGGGACAGTGTTCAGAGCGATGGCAGACCTTCTGGGGAAGTCATGTAAATGACAGATGTGAGTCCTTTAAAGAGCCAAAGGATCAGTTTAAGAAGTATTTGGTAACCCTCGATCAAATGTACCAAGGGGCATCATTGTGAGGATGTAAGCGCCTGGATTTTAAAAGGAATCTTAGATATCGATACAGTCAATGGAGCACTTGAGAACGGGGAACTCAAAATCCTAAATAAAAATGATAATTTTCATTGTTACATTGCAAATACAGTTACTATTGTGCTAAAAAGTTGTAATCCACTTCCTCCTTTCTTTCAGAAATAATAGGAAGAAGGGGGCTTAGTTTGGAAACAAGGCATAAAAAGGTCACACGTACATAAAGCTACATGGATTACAGACACACAGAACACGGTAAAAAAAAATGGCTACAAACACAATGGCTGCGCTTATCTCCTCCAATGCCGGGGGGTCTTGTAATATGTTATTCTGCACTGCAAAGGGTTAAACATTCCAGCTCGAACATAGATGCGCTGACAAATCGAAGCGTTCTCTCTGTGTCGTTCCTAATACACTTGTCACTCAGTATTATCCATCCTCATTAATGACAATGGGAAAGTTTATCTTGGGAGTATGTATTAAATCATCCTCTCTTTACAATGAGACCATGAAATTTTCTTACAAAACATGAGGCGGGAGCGACTTTGACAATAAAAACCTTTTTTTTTTTTTCTTCTTCCAGGCAGCTTTGTTTCTTAATTCCTGTCCAGGAGAATAATCTGTTTATTATAAATTGTACAGAATGATATGCCGAACACAATCTGAAACCAGGATGACTGGGCTGCTGTTCCGGCTGGCGAAGGCGTTCTATGCGGTGCCCGTGGGGGGTCTGGATGAGACATAAGGCTTTAGTCACACGTGGATATCCTGTATTGGGCAACGGGCGCAGGCAGCTTAATATGTCCATCAAACGCTCGTGCTGGATTTGGCTTTATGCTGAATTTTATTTATTTTATTTATGTTTTAAGAATCGGCCCATTCTCTCTCTTTGGAAATCTTCAAACTCTTCACTTCGTTAAATTTCTGCTGACCTCTAATAACACTCTGAAGTCAGCAACTTGATGGAGCCCACGCAGGTACATGGCAGTCAGAAACGTATTTCCTTATTATTGGTAGGTGGTAATGAAAAGCTATTTGAGTTAAGAGCTAAAAAAGCAGTGCAGCTGCCGTAGCAACCAAGTAACTGCTCCTGATGAATGCTCCACTTTTAGCACTTAGGGCTGGAATAATTGTGTATACATAACCCCTGTGTGCTTGACAGATGTTTCCTATGCCATAGCCTTGGATGTTTCTGCATGAATATCTGCTGGGTAAAGATCTCTATAGTATTAATTTGCCGTGTTCTGCAGACGGTGCTTTTTCTTCCAATCCTTAACATTCTTATGAATTTGAAAACTGACATCTGGTGGGTATAGACACCTAGAAGGAAGGTGCATGATACCATGACATAAGAACCTCATTGAGCTTGCCGCAGAAACCTTTATTACTTCTGGAAAGGTTCACGGAAGCATGTTCTATGATCACAGGTATTACCCAAAAAGGGGTTTCTAAGAATTTTATTGCGTTCTGAAAATAAATAAGTACATTTTTTTCAATTGACAAGACAAGAAAACATTCTACTTTTGATTACCAATAACGGCAAAATAAAGGAACAATGATTTCTAAAAATTCTGTTGTCATCAGGTTAGTTTGGTAAGTTGGGTAATCAAAGGAAGTCTAAAGGAAAGGGCCTCTTATGATCTACGGCACTGGAAACCTCTCAAAAACATGTCTCTCTTGAGTCTGCCATTAGGTATAAATGGTAGACCAGATACAAAAATTAAACAAGTCTGGGTGGATGTTCAGACTTAAACATTTTAAAAAAAATGCCAACAAAATATCACCATTTTCTTATCAGCTTTTCATTTTGTAAATTTGGTGACATCCTAGTGGTATGGCCCACAAGCTGGAAAGAGACTTAGACTAGATAAAAGTAGCCTCTGTATTTGCAGGGCCCTACTACCATTCTACACCACTGGCTCAACCCTAACCACAGAGATTGTATACGCAAAGAATTGATCCAAAATAAGCCACTTTTGGTCACTGTAAGCCCTTACATATGTAAGGCACAGACATGAAACATGGGATATTGCAGGGGTGATCTTCAGGTGTAGGCACCGGGATTACCCAGAGAACACGAGTTGGTGAAGACACTTCTTGTCCGCAGTGCAGAGCAGGGTAGGGAAGAATGATAGAAATGATGGCAAAAAGGGAGATAAAAGCTCATGATGATAAAGAGATATAATAGATTTCACAAGCAGGCACCAAGGCAAGGAGAATTCAACCAGCATACAGATGCTCCTCAACTTACGTTGGAGTTACGTTACCATGAACCCATCATAAACCGAAAATATCGTAAGTCGAATATGAATATGGAAGAATATAAGTTCAAAAACCAGTCTTCAAACAATGACGTCACATCCTTGGCTAACTATAATTCATGCTGTATCAAGCAAAAGGTAGGGAATACAACATCACACTCTGAATTCTGATGTTTCTGAGCTTACAAAGAGTAGGCACTCACGTTGACCATGCTGGTTGTGCGGAAAGAGGGAGTTCACAAGCCTTAAGCAGTCAAGAGTATGACCACATTTTCCATCTTCACGTCAACGCTGCCTCTTTAAAATGTTTAATATGAATAACGCCCAGCCGCATAGACACTTTTTGTACCGGAATATGTAGGTCTATTTCCCACAGAGCTTGTGAGTATGAAAAAAAATGTTGGAATTTACTTACTAAAAAATGCAATTTAAATGAAATATTAATGTTTTTTTCTTCCACGGGCCCCTTTCAAGAGAATTAAAGGAAAAAAAGCTATAACAACTTTGTCACTAAGGCTATGGGAATGTTATTTTTAGCCTGGGTGGTGGTGCAGACAAAGCAAAATTTGTCCAAGAAGAGATTAAAATTCCGGTATTTTGGTTCTATCCAAGTCTTTACGTATTATTAAAACAAAAAAGGGCACCCTTTGTTTTCAAAGCTACGATATAAGTAATGATGTTGACTGCGGTCTCTAGCATAATGAAGAGGTCAGAGCAACAGGGGTTAATTCTAGTGATCCGCTCAAAATCTGTGTGTCCTAGGCAGGCTAATTGTCTATGTTGGTAACACAAAGGTTGGTTAATGCAGAATATTGCAGAAAACCTATCAATAAAAGGAATATATCCAAACTCACTAGGTGCCGATACACCTCAATGCTCTAGAATTCACTGGCAGAACTGCTTTGAAGTGATGAGACGCGAATAGCAAAGTCATTATCATATCACTGTATCATATTAACCCTTAGTGTCATTTGTTCTACAACATTTGCACACATATTGTGTCATGCACCTGTGTGTATCTACCATCTAATGAGAGCTTTAAAGCTGTACAGACAAGCTACTGAAAACAAGGCAAGAATTCATTCAAAAAACACTTATTTGTGGCAAAAATATTGGGGATTCCAACACACTATATGGCCATATACTGCTTAGCCCCCGACTACGTCAAAGTACTCCAAGGTTGGCGAATCCTATTTCATTTTTAATGGCTATATTGCTTACCAAGGAGCTGAATCGGTGGGCCTGCACTGCATTCAACCCACTAAGACTCTCATGCAATTCATAGCCTTCTCTGGACACCATTAATGATTCCGCCACAACCTGCAAATATGCACCAGAAATACACAGAAAGGGGAGCGCGCAGCCTAAAAAAAGGATAAAAGGCATACACATTCAGATTCCTGGGTTGCTGCTAGAATAATAATGACCAATGAATACACAAAAAAAGAGCAAGACTTCAGCGCAGACAAGCTCCAGACGTACCGGAAGGCAGGCACAAACATTACTGTAAGATGCTTATGAAAGTTTAATTCTGCGCGGCTTCTCACGGGCCCAACCATATGCATTTTTTATACGTGCCCTACATTAGGTGGGATGTCTGGTGATGAGTGCAAACCCACAGAAATATTTCACTCATCCTGCTAGACAGTTTTCATTGTGTTGATCTCTAGAACGCACGTGTAACAGAATGGCAGGTTTGTTGGGCAGAGACGTTTTTGGCCATTTCTAGAACGTCAAAAATATTATCTTTGAACGAATTGATTGCAGGTCTTGGTAGGTTTGCCCGGCAGTAAAATGCAGTGGCACCAATAGATGGATGTTAAATATCTTTAACCCTCACGCGGATGAATGAATGGATTACACCATCCTGTGGAGCAGATAAATAAATGATACACTACCATTCATAGGTTTGGGGTCACTTCGATATTTCCTTGTTTTGAAAGAAAAGCACATTTTGTCCATTAAAATGATGTGAAATGGATCAGAAAACCAGCGCAGACGGGGTTAATGTTGTCAATGACTGGAAACGGCTGATTTTTAATAGAATATCTTCATAGGCGTACAGAGGCTCTTTATCACTCCCATCACTTCTGTGTTCTGACGGCACGCTGTGTTTGCTGATCCAAGTTAAAGTTTCAAAGGCTAATTGATCGTTCAAAAACCCGTTTGCAATTACGTTACAGCTAAAAATTTCCTTATTTTCCATAAAAAAAGCTAACTGACTTTTGAAACGCTAGTGTATTTCCCTTCTAATTTCACTCAGCTATCCAAACAGCTATAAACAAATCACGTAAAAAAGTCTAGGTAAAGTGCGGAGCCCTAGCCACAACTTTTACCTAAAATGAAAAAGCGTCCAACGTTGGCTATTGCTGGGAGGTAAGGACTGGATTGTAAGCTCACAAGAGCAGGGAGTACTTCTCCTTTTGTACCACGTTGTTATTGTGTGTGATTTTAAATTAATTTACTGACTCGGTAACAACGCTACGGAATCTGCTGGAGCTATATAATTGAATATAATGTAACTAGAGCTGTATGCAGGAGAATTATATCAAGTTCCCTTATGGAAACTGAGCAGAGGCGCCCTGTGGCGTCTTTTTATAATATATAGTGAAATTGGGGGGTTCTCTGATTCTCTTACTAACACTCCGGTTTGCAAATACACCGAGCAGCCTCTCGTAATGCATTTTGCACAGGGTACCGGGTCGGAAAAAAGTGACAGCAAATGGGAAGATGAAAATGCTTAATCAAATAGTACACAATAGCCCTGAAACATCACCAGGTATTAACAATGAATTTAACGTTAAATAACATTATATTTAAATCTGGACTTAATAGCGAAACGCAACAGGGAAAAGAAAGAAAAAAAAAGCAAAAGGAGGAAACAAATAAACGCACCAATATTCCTAACACGCCAGCACGCCGCCGGGAAATCGGGAACTTGAAACGCAGGATGAACTGCTATCATATCATTCATCTGGGAAATCTCAAAATACTTTAAATACTTGGAGAAGTTACCTAATCGGGAAAGTTTTAGCATGTGTCTAGTCATGTAGCCATCTTTTAGTCAATCATCAGAAAATCAAAGGCAAATTGGCATGACTCAACCCAAACTTTAATACCGCATGATTGTGTTGTGTAAGCTCGTTTTGTGCGAGGGCTGCTGTGGTTTTAGCAGAGAGATTAACAACCGGACCTAAGCTGGCCTGCAAACCTTACCCTGCTGATGCCTTGAGGCCTTTGAAGTCTGACCACCATACCTGGCATAACAACAGTGGGAACTAGAATGGTGTCACATCTAATCAAGTTCCCTGCCTCAGCGTTTCTAACTACGGGGTGTACTAATTGGCCCAATTGCGGATTATACCTTTTTCTTGCTACAGAGTCGAGACAATAATTTAGTCAAATGATGGTTTTTATCTTTTTATAATTAGGATTCCAAAGTTGGAAGAAATAGGATTAGACAGACGAACTTTAAATGATTTCTTCTTTTAAAGATTTGATTTCCCTTTTGGTCGGTCGTGTAAGTGAAATTATGCGTAAGAAATATTTTGTTATATGTTATATTCACACTCTATAGCATATACTTATTATTATTATTATTTTTGCTTATTGTCCAAACAAAATTAGTGAAATACACATATTTTGCATGCAACATCTTTAAAACAGAAAGATCAATCTATGATTGGTAGATGGTAGATATATAGACAGATATTTTGATGAAAAACAGAGGCATGAATTAAGGCAGGTGCATGAATTAAGACAGGCGCATGAATTAAGACACTACAGGGCATCAGGTAGCTCTCCAGATGTTGAAATGTGTTTCTCATGACACCCGGTTCGCTTCATCTGGCCAAGTGCTGACCAGGACCATAGAAGTTTCATTCTCATGTTGGCTACCCCTGGTATTAATAAGTAAAAGCCTGATCCCCTATGAAAGTATGGAGTATTATATTAAAAAACCATACTAACCATTACAGTAAAATGAACCGTTATATATGTCCAAGACCTTACAAGGTGGAACTCCAGTGTGTGTATTTCAGTAATTCCGAGCATATACTTACCCATACAACATCCGCTGGGAGGCAATATATATTTGATTGATTGAGCAGGTTGAGAAGATAAAAAATCACGATGGAACAAGCAAAATATTGAGGTCATGGTGGAGGAAGGAAGACTGACGGTCGGTAGGGAGACGATCAATTATGATAAGGCGGTGGACGGATTGTGATAAGTCATAGAACCACCATATTACTCACCAACCAGGAATTGAAGTCTAACCTTATTTTAATGGCAGTGCAAGACTACAAAAAAGTTCTCCAAACATCAGAAAAATATAGGTTTAATTACACAAAATAAAATCCTCTTGCAGCCTAACAATGTAAAGCTCACTCTGCAGCACTAAAGAAAACGAGCCACTGTATTTTTTTTAATCACTCAACACTTTGTTCTTGACAGCAGTAAATGGGCTTCACAAAGGAAAGTGCGAGTCTTTGATTCAAGTGGTCTTAAGTAGCTCCTTAAAGGAGTGTCTGGTTTAAAGAAAGCCCTCGGCACACATGCAGAGGTGACCTGCTTGAGAGACGGCCGTCTGATTAACTATTAACTACTCCCAATAACATTAGATAATTAAATACATTGGTAAGCATGGCCGAGGAGGAGGGTGTCTTAATTTGTCACTTGATAGGAGCTTCTTGGTGATTTATAAGGCACTGCTACTTGCAAATGTTTAAGTTTCTTAACACTTGCTTCCCTACCAAGTGGCCGGCTGAACAGGGCACAAGGGTCAAACAAGGGGCAAAGTGGTCACTTAAGGGTGAAGTCCCAGAGACCAAAGTCATGCCAAGCCACATTGGCCATCATTAGGCGATGAACTAAAATATGCTAATTTATTGGTGGCAATTCTCTTTCTTTCCTTTTTTTTATGGTTTCAAGCCGTTAAGACAAGTGGCCGGCTTAAAAAGCTTTTTCTTTTTTAATTCTGAATGGAGATTAAGTGGTTTGTGGGGGTTGCTGTAATGGTTTTGTCAAGAAAAGAAGGCTCACCGTACCCAATGAAAAGCCAGGTTCCATAGTTAAGGTAATTTGACAAATCAATTTTATTTCCCCTGTAAATCTAGGAAATAACTGCCTTTAAGAGATAATTTTTTTACTGGCGTTTTGTCTTGCTCATATTTTTTGCTCCTGTACACATTGAGAAATAATTATCTGTAACACAGCGATATTAGGTTTTCTAGAGATGATCAATGTAAAAGTGAACCCACCAAGTTACAACTAATGAATCATTAGACATAGAGTTCTACTGAATTATGTCATTGGCTTAGTTCCAAAGCATTCTGTAAAATGAAAGTTTTTCATAATCAGAGGTATCTCACTCTCGCTAATTTTATATATATATATATATATATATATATATATATATATATATATATATACACCCCCCAGGGATGGAGGAGAAATTCTTTGGTCCTTACCTCAATAGCAAAAAGTTTTCTCTTTAACTTAAAAGCCAGGTCCTTCGTGTCCGACACGTCCGAAATTAAACTGTTAAGTCGAGGTATCTGGTGGACGTGGAGCAAACCTTAAAGAAAAAATATTTTTTTTTTTAGGAAAATTAAGAGCGGAACTTTAAGGAGGGACAAAAAAAAAAAGGAGGAAAACCCCTGTCCCTGCGATGCATAAATTAAGAGCCATAAAAAGCCAATCTCTGTATATTTACACACATTTGCTCTCCTTCCTTATTCAGGATGGAGCTCGCTACTGAGACCACTCAAGCAATCCAGAGTGATTGTGCTCAGGCAATGAGGCAGAATAAGATACAGGAGTCCTTGTGCAAGGCAAACTAATTGTACTTTGGTACACAGCTGTACGCATGTAAAGAGGGATCTTAATACTTGTCAGTGCTATAGCTGATTTGCGTGCCTTTTTCTCGTTTGGATGTGCAGTAAGCTATCGCTTTGCAAGCTGCCTACGGCTCCGTGGAGCAACCCCCCCCCAGTTTATTAACTGCCCCAGTAAGCAGCCGACATAACAAGGTTTATAGCTCACTGATAGCCAGCAAAGTTCTAATGAAGGCAAAGTCGCTTTACACTGTATTGTTGTATCTGAAGAAGGGATCATGCGGAGGGTCATATTTGGAGAATGCGTTGGTTGGAAACAAAAAAAAAAGTCAAAAGGTGTTTTTTTTTTTTTTTTTTCTTTCTCAAAATAAATTAGGAAATCTGTGTCCTGTGTCTGCAGTCGAAATGCCATAGGTACACTGCAAGCCTGGCATCATGTCAGTGGAAATTTATGCTGATCTTTTCTGACAAGGACGCTGGATATTTTTTTTTTTTTTTTTTTTTGCGCTGCCTAAAATAATGCCTTGACAACCCAGGGGTAATTTTCCACTGTGATCCACAGACATTTGTTACATCATTTCTGGAGAAAGAGAGAGAGAGAGAGAAAAAAACTGCATGTAGGACAAAATACAGATTTCATCCATCTTTTCAGTAAATCGCCCAGCCCTTTAAGATTTTTTTTTCTTTCACTGAACCTTTCTCCCCATCAAATGCAAAAAAAAAATATTTTTGTTACAGAACGGGTATGTAAATATATGAATATTAATTTTATGGGAAAATTGTAGTTTTTATGAATTTAAATTTTATGAATTCAGCGCAGAATATATATATATATATATATATATATATATATATATTTTATATTATTATTATTATTTATTTTCCATATTTTGTTTTATTCCCCTGTGACTACTTTGGTTATGATAAAACAGTAAATATTAGAAGAAAAGAGGATTCACGCCATAATTTTTCTGTATCTGTCTGGATCCCACATGGTGCATAACTGACAACTTTCCCTGTGTTTCAAAGCCAAGTTCTACAAGGCATTTGCGTTATCCTTGGGTTACCATGGGAGTACAGTATTTGTAACGGCAGTAATATATGCAAACTAAAAGAATCTCCCTGCGTAGAAACAGAATGGAATTCACCGCACACAGAAGTTTGGGAAAGTAACGGAGTTTCGAGGGACACGGACATGTAAATGAATTTAAACTTGAGAACGTAGGGCTCACATTCTAATCCAGACTAGAGTTCCTCTGCCTCCTGGACCATAGAATATAAATATATGGGGAATGTTAGAGGCAGTGTGTATACGTATGGCTGGGGGTATCGATCATATAAAGTCTACACATAGAAGACATGTAGATTTCCGGACGGTAGGGTTTCAGAATACACTTAACATCTCTCATTCTAGGTGAAAATATGATGATTGGACTAAAGAAAAAAAAATGTTCTGTTATGTTCCACTGTATACGGATTAATCCTAAAAAATCTGGCATATTTTACCTATGGAAATGTAAATGAAACAGCCAGTTAACCTTCAGCGCTAGACAGAATGTCCTCATTGGCATTCAATGACTATGGAGTATTCCCCCTGTAACTTAATCAATGTCACGGCACATTACAATGTCAACATTAAACATTTTATGTACAATTCCCCCACCATATGGGAATTACATACTTGTATCGGATGAGTTAAGCTTCCAATGGGCACCTGAGTTTGGTGAAGAAAATGAATTGAGGGTATTTCTTTTTATTAAAGAAAAAAAAAACATGGTAGTTGTGACTTTTTGCTTCTTCCCCCTCCTCGCCCCATCCGGAATGAGCTTTCACGCATTCATGGGACCAGGAATGCCAGACCTCGGGTGCTGGCAACGAACCAAGTCTCCGCAGTCTCCAGCACACACAATATAAAGGAGTCGCTGGTAGACATATTGTATTTGTGTTTGGAGAATTAATGCCGGGGAGAGAAAGAAGATGGCAGACGAAAAGACTGTGGAGCGATTCCACGTCTGCGATGAGACTATCAGCCCCGAGAAACTCTCTGGAGGTTAGGCTATAAGAAGAAGTACCGGGTGATGGGAGACCTTCTCCAAAGACAGGTCCAGATCAACCGCTGCTACGGAGGCTCCAGGTTAATGGAGGAGCACTTAAAGGCAGTAGGGCAGTTCCGAGGATGAAGTAAAAGGATGATATTTTAAAGGGAAACTTTGAATTTATTGATTAAAATTATAGATCGTTTTTCATCACCAGAATAACAGCTTTGGGGATATTTAGATGAAAGGTTAATCTTCGGGAAGCTGGGAACAGATGAAGAACCGGCTTTCGCGTCCTTAAGTACCCACCTATCTATTAACCCCACCCTTACGAAGGTTGTCTGACCAATCAGCAACTTATGGTTTTTTTTAGTAGCTTTATAGGTTAATGGGTTAAAAGGGGCAATACTAATATTGGGGAACTATGTAGCAAATAGTGGGGAAGAAGCATATCAGTTAATTTCGTGTGGTTATTTGTTATACCCCCCCCCCAAAGCTTACAAAGGCTGCCATTAAAATGGGCCAGTAATTTAACAGAAATCTGTTAATTTCATTTAATGTCCTGAATTTTAAGCATCCAACAGGCCTGTTCTTGGATCATTCCTACTCATTAGCCTGATTTTCGTAATTAAAAAAATCATTTTTTTAAATGTATAAATAATTTAAACTAGCAGCTATATTAAATGCTTATTTAGGTCTCAGAATAGACAGCTTCCCAGTTCAAAACTATTGATTTCATGACAAGCTGGACTCAAGTCAGATGACTGCAAGCCTTCTCTTGAATACAAATTCCCCAAAGCCTGTCTATTGAGATCCACGTCTGTTTGAGCTATGCCTCCGAAATGAGACTTGACAACATGCAAGGAAATTCCTTGTACTTCTTTGGTGCTTTAATGCACTTTACTCGGGAAAAGAACAGAACATTTCAAAAAGATTAGCGACAGAGAAATTTGTAAATGATTTACTCGAGTGTCAGATGTCTCAATACAATCTAACAATATATATATATATATATGTGTGTGTGTGTGTGTAACCTATCAAAGCAATTCATATAGTTTTGTAAATTCAAAAAAAAAAAAAAAGTCTTTAATTTACAAAATTTCATAATTTCCCAGACTAAAGGCTGGAAAAAATTAAACCTTATCCTAATTATATATATATATATATATATATATATATATATATATATATATATATATACTACTCCCATGATTGTTAATATTTTAGTAAATTCATATTATTTATTCATTCTCCATTACCACTGCGCCTCCATACATAAAATGTACAAAATATAAAAATACAGAAAGGAATGAATTCACACAAATTGGATTTAGGATCTGTCATTCGAAGCCCCCCTATGTTTATACCATGGGAGCTGCAATCTTAGCTTCTCGTTATGTTATCCCTCTATTTTATTGCTGATCGTTGTTGAATGGTTTAGGCAGTCTTTGCATAAGGGTGAATAAGAAGAAGGAAGAGAACTTCAGGACAGACATAAATTGGACGCCGTGTGTTCAATATGGCTGATTGCAAAACTTACACTAAATAATCTCAAACTAATACGAAGATATTAGGAAAAAGAAAAGCTATAGGTAGCTTCGATACATGAATGTTATGATGCTCTATCTTGCGGGGAGGACAGTTCCTCGTTGATGTCGTTCCATAATTTTTTTTAGACGTCCACATTCAGTGTTGGGTATGTGATTGTGTAATAATGGCGAGGAGCATCATTAACCATTTCAAACAATTGAACTCACCATGATAGTCTTTGTATAATGGATTGGTTTCCCTCTCAGACCCAATAAATGATTCAAGGCCAACTACCGTATCCGACAAGTTTCTCACGCGCATCGTAATTGCTTTATTCTGTAAAACAGGGAAACAAAATACACTATGAGTGTGACATAATTAGTGTTTGCTAAATAAATCTGAATCCTAACCAATGAACAATGTAATTGCCAGACATGAATCTTGTCTACCGAATTATACCCGATCTGCCGTGACTCGGTGAAGATCCACAGAGCTAAACATCCTATGAGATTATGGGTCTGATATTGTGGAATTTGGGCACAATTTGTTTGGTTTACATCAGTCAGAATTATGACTATGTTAAAACAGGTTCTGCCTAATTTTGCATCACATTTGTGCTTGGAATGGATTAAAAAGAGGAGGTAGTCAGGTTCCCCCCAAAGATTTGCTCCTCGGAAGACAGAAGTCACTGGTCGAAAATAAACCAAATCAGAAATGTATTATCTGTGAGATTTACCAAAACCAAACAACTGGAAGCTCACAGGAGATAAGTGCTTGGTAATGCTGAGGTTCAAGGAAAGTTCCTCAAACTTAGGTAACAAGATTACATTTATACATCACCCTTGCATGCATGGATACCCACCACAGGTAATCTCAGCACCCTCTTTCACACTAACTCCTTACCCTGCACCTTCAGAACCCCACACTCTTGTCATTTCCGTGGTGGCACTAAATAATTGTTGGGCAATCTACGCATGGCATCTGTCTATTACCAGGTTACAATGACATTTTGTTGAGCTCGACAGAGAGAATCAGGTGGAGCCTTTCCATTCTTCCATTCCTTATCAGAACACTTGGGCTCTACGTCTACTGGGTTCTTTCAATGAACCACGAACCAAGTTCTGAGTTTGAAGCTTTCATAAAACAGGAAAGAAAGCAATTATTCTCACACGTCCGGGCTTCCTGGAGCAGTAAAAACTGTGAAATGGCTATACTCTTGGAATTGTCGTAGGATGGTTGTCCTTAGCACCTGGATTGATGCAGCCACTATCTAATAGCTATAAAGATTCTACATTCCTCCAAAGGTGAGCAGTCCATTATGAAAAGAAGACTTTAAAGATGCATTAAAAGTACCGTTCATCTCCATTTTGTGTATTAATGGCATATGTGCTGGACTTTTAGCTCAAAGAAAAAGGTGGCACAGATTGGTGATCTCTGCTTTCACAAGGAAGATGAAGAAACGTGGATTTCAAAAGACACAATGGGTCGATGCAACGTCAATACAAACAATTCCAAAGATTAAGCCCGCCATTTACATTCTCTTAAACACTGGACGCATAAGTCATATAATAAAAGGTACAACATGACATTTTATTCATCACATTATTAAGTTCCCTTTTATTAATGCATTCCCATATATTAATGGAAAGCACAGGCTACGCTTTATGATGATATGCAATAAATCATCATTTTCGGAAACCCCACAGATGCTCCGTTTGTTACATTTAAAGACGAAGTCATACCCATTCTTCCACGAACTGTACAGCAGTTCACATATGAACAATATGAAGTTTTTTTTCCATCTCCCATGGTGGGTCCCTTCCACGGCTAGGGGTCCTTAACTGTAGCCTAGCCCGCTGTGCCTTTATGATCACAATGTATGCAAACCAGATAGGCCCTTTATAAATGAAATGCTATGCCTGTTGGTATACAAAATGAACCCAGACCCTCATATGTTACATAATAAACCGCAGATCTGCGTATAATCTACTTCAAAGTTCCTCCATTTTACATCGCTACGATTGTAAATAACACTAACATGCTTTTTGTTGGCCTCAGACATACGCTACCACGGGAAAGGCGGATTAGTACTTACGGTTAAAATGATTTAGTCCCTGATGGATGTTAGAAGCTGGAAATCAATTATTTACGTTTCTTTAGGATTAATAATTCAAAGCTTTTTTATTAATTGCATATAAAAACTGCTTTCAGGACCTTCCACTTAATTTAGAGTAGAGGAAAGTTACACAGGCTATCGTTTAACAACTGTGTGCTTTAAATGAGAATATTCGTCCAAGTATTACCAGGCAACATAAAACTTAATTAAACATTAACCATGCATAATACAAGAATTTATGTCTCTGCAGTAAGTAAAGCGGGCCATAACATGGACAGAAATCGGCTGAGATGTAATAAGATGGACAGCTCTCTCACTAAACAAAAAACTCACAAGCTAATACTGTTCTACGAATTATCAATGTGGAATTGACACAATTGTATACCTCCTAAGTGCCCCAGTTAAAACCCACAGTCCCTCTAAGGGACTCACACATCCATCCCTCTGCTCTCATAAAAAAGAGGGTCAGCGGCGAGAAAAGTGTGAGTATCGCAATGTTCTAGAGCATAACAGAGCTCTACGGGTTCGGCCTGGAGTCTCCGGGTAAAGCGCTGCTTCCCCTGGTCTCTCGGCCAGTTGTTTCTCTATACAGGCAGAGGAGCGATGTGTGACCACGCCCACTCTCCGCCTACTGTCCACCTACTCCCCGCCCACTTTCCCATGCTCACCACCCAGTTTCCTCCCCCTCAATGGTTGCCTATGGCTAGGAATACTCAGTGATCAATGCTATCGAAAATCAATAATCCTATTGATCTGCATTTCCTATCATCACTGGTTATGATCATCGGTCATTAACAAAATGACCAAAACAAAGCCACAGAGATTTGTGTTCACTTTGACATAAAAGTCAAGGAAAAAAACCAGATGGGCCGAATGGGTCTTATCTGCAATCAAATGAGTGACTTACCTTTAGTCGATGAGTGACTAGTTCTTAACCGATTCATACTTGTTAAGCTGCAATCTACTGATATAGTCGCTCGCCCAGATGTCAGTCAATCCATCAAAGTCGGACTAGCATTGTGTGGGTGTGTGCGTAAGTAGCCCGAAAGACCCAACACACTGAAGATAATTGTATTATTTTTAGAAGAACATACGTCATATTGGTTGGGTCCTTATGCTAGCTGTTATAATAGGCGTTTTATTTATTGAGTGTAGTTACAGTGTATAGCATTACTATTACTCTAGGGAAGAGGGAAAGGGAACAATAATAATCAAATTGTCAATATGCAAAACTGACAATAAATTAGCATATATTAGGACATACTGGTAAAATAGATGAGTGTCCTGCTCTTCCTAGATTACAATCAAGAAGAGATTCACGCAATGGATTTGCATTAGTATACAGCTTTATAAATTAGCAGCGATTGGAAAGAATGATAAGGGTGAACGCAGTCCTGTGATTCTGACCCCCGTCGCGGAATTCTTATCTTATAACTTTAAGGAGCTTATTGTGTGCGGGGAACAAAAACTAAAATTTCTATTTTCTCCTATTATAAGGAAGGCGCTGCACAATAATTCTTACATCCATTAAAAAAAAATATTACTTAATAATTAACCTTGACTTAATGAACTGCATACCCCAATTAAAGAAAAAAAATATACTTTAAAAAATTCAAAGCGAAAAAGTAACCCTATGGCATAATAGTTTCACATATACGCACAAACTGGTTGTCTTCATATATGCTAATACGTCAAAAATATTAATAATAGAGCAACAGCTCATTTATAAATCTGAGAGCTATTACGTATTATTTAATACCGCTATTAAATATAGGTCCTCTGGTGAGAGGTTTAAATAAGAGCGAGTTTACATTGCGTTAACTAAAAGTTGTTGTTCCAGAGTAACGCTTTTGGAAGCAAGTTTCTTTCCAACGCAAATAATTGCTACTACCCGAATATCAAACTGAGCACCCAGCTGATGCCTACAATAAAGTGGCAGGTTAAAGATACTAAAGTTTAAAATCAGCTTAGACTAATCCCATATTGAGTTCAAAATTACAGCTTGTCATCAGGAACAAGCTGGCAATCCAGGGCCCAGATGGGAGACTGGCTGGGAAAAAGAGTTCATGCAGGTGGGAAAAAAAAGCCGAAGACCTTCTGGAAGAAATCTCCGCGCCCTCTGCTGGCGAGGACACCGGCTGATCTGATCGTACCAAGTGATACAGCTTTTATTTCAATTATTGAAGATGCGCCTAATGTATTATGCAGGATCCTTTTTATTCCCCGTCTCTAGCAGTAGAGCCGCACTTTCTAAAAGCCTTTGTCCTCTGATTCTATTCTTCCAGCACGATCACTGGTGGAGTAACAGAAAGAGTCCTCACCTTTTGGCCCTACATCATTTTGGGGGTCTAATATTTAATCATGGAAAAACTATATTTGCAAAGTAATGCAAAAGAACCTTCCGTAGAACTGTGATCTGGGAAGGTGTTATCGATCATACGCTAGTTTTTGCGAGGTTATTGTTCTGCTATACAAATTGCCCCCGATCTACCCATCTGTGGCCCTAAGCTAGATTTTTTTTCAAACTTAGTAATAGCGGTTTTAGCATTGGTACTTATTTCCTCCTAGGTGGTTCATAAAGCAGGATCGTCTTTGTTTTTGCCTCATTAATTTGTTGGTTGTGTTCCTCATGGGCGGATCCTGAAAAGAGACCAACGTACCTTGGCCCCTAGTTTCACTTAAGCAGGATTTGGGTATTTAGGGTGAGTGTTCACTGTGATTCTACAGGTTGCAGGGAACGGAAGGGATGCCAGACTTATTACATGGGTATAGAGCACTTTATGACGATCACGTGTCTGCGGTAACTCACCCGAAATGTGGTTGAAATCCTCCCGGCTTATTTCTAATCTAGCCCTCTACTACTTCTAGAAGTATATATGTCTGCTCGAAAACTATAAACCATACTGGCTCTCGCAGTGCACCGATCACAGGGGGCTCCCTGTAGATTTAATTATAATGATAATTAAAAAGATTTGCTATTAATCGCCCAAATAAGCATGAAGGTCTATGAGGAATGGCTCTACCATAAAGCAATCACCATACTGGGGTTTGAGTGCAGGAGGTGGCACTCAATTATCACATGACCACCTAGAATGGCAATCTTCCAGTCTGAAGGCAAACTAAATCTAATGAAAAATAATAAACACTTTTCCAATGGCTAAACAATATATAAACATACAAAAAATATATTTTTTACCATGACATTTTAGCCTTAAAATATACACTGGCGATCCCATCACAATAGTCCAATTTCTGATAAATATTTTACAGTAAATGGATTAAAAATGCATCACCAAAGTTTTTGAAAGCCCACAAGTGGCTTATGATTTAAAAAAAAAAAAATCTATCAATGATAAAATGAAGATGTTTTTTTTAGTTTTAATAAAAATCCATAAAAGAACAATTACATTTGTTAATAAAAAAAAAATTAAAGTAGAGCGCCAGACTCATCAGTAACCAGAAGGCTCCGTTTTGGCCAAGTTTGGCAATTATCTTACAGCATATGTGTTTTTGCATCACAAAGATGCTGGTGTTCTATACTTTGTACAAGAAGCGCTGTCTGTGAAGCTTGTGCCAAAACCAAAAAAAAAATTAAAAAAATTAAATATATAAATAAAATAACCCAAATCTCCAGAACAGGAGGGCAGTGTCTTCCCCCCACTGTTTTTAGATGGATTCTGGCTAAAGTGCAACTCCAGTTCCCAGCTTTCCAGAAGGCTCCATCCCAGGAAAGCTCGCTTGCCATTTGGTTTGCTGATTTTAATCTCCCAGGACTTGCACGCCCGCCGTCGTTCTATGCTGAACCGGCACTTGCTTCTCCAAGTGAGCTATTAAGCTTGTAGGTCAATTGCAGCACTAACAACTCTTAGGAAGCTTTCAGCTGCGGTGTACGTTGGTCGGTAAAATGAAATATTAATTCTAAGTGTTACTTTTTTTTGTGGCTAAGAGCTTTATTCTGCCATCATCAATCTGCAGCAATCCGGGGGAATTTGGATTTTGTTACACTTTCATTCTGCGTTCAAACAGCGAGGTGGTTTTATTTAAGATACTATTCACAGTATTCTATATTACCCAATAAAAAAAATGTAAAAAATATTTCCGGGGAATTTTCTGAAAAGCTTCACCACCTGCCTATGAGCTTTTAAATTAGGGTATTATTTCCGCTAAGTGCAAAGTGCATATAAATGCAAGAAGATCTAATTTTTTTCATGTATTGGAAAATTTCCCTGCACTTGGTTCTCCCTGGTAACCAAAAATGACTAGTTTGGCATCTTCATTAACCCGATTCCAAACATGGGGTCTCCTCATCTGTTAACGGAACAGTTGTGTCCACTCCTGGACATTGGTTATGATTGCAGTCAACAAAGTCCAGTAGCCAAAGATTCCATATGTCGTAGCAGATGACTCTGAGCACATACTGTGATGGGACACTGATCATCAAATCATACCCCCCCATCTTATTTATTTATTTTTTTTCCATAGGAAGATTGTGGTTTGCTGCTATAAATTTCAATGTCTATTGGATAATGTAACTGTACATTAAATGTATCGGTTGGATAATTTATGACTGTACAGCAATAAAAAAAAAAGTGCTTTCCACATTACACTCATGTTAATTTAAGAATTTTGAAACCAAGAAATTCAAATTGGGCAACTATATTTATATGCCACTATATACAGTATAATATATATATATATATATATATATATATATATATATATATATATATATATATATATATTAATGCCACAAATACTGGGGCCAAAATTCTACATATGGAAAAAAGAAATAATTTCCCCTGATTTGAAGCTGGCCGCTGATTTATTTGTACTTAGTAAAGCACCATTTGACACTATTATTGCCATTCCTTAAATTTACGCTTAAATAATAAAATGTTAAAACAAAAATGTGATTAAATCTTTGAGTTAAATGCAAACAGGATTAGTTATTCTTCAGCCTCGTAGTACAGCAGAAGGGCAAACAGTCTCACGTCGTCCCAAAGGAAATCCGACGAGTAGCAGCAGCCGCCAAACCAAGGAGTTCACGTCCCCATCGGGGGAACGGTTCTCCCTCGGAAAGTCTCGGAAGCTTCGACTGCTCAATATTCATTAGCGCAACAAACAATGGCACTTGAAACAATAACCGATTATTTATTCAAGCAAACAAATAGAATAAAATATATATGTTCAGCTATATAGTTAATTTACACTCGGTAATTTTAATATGGAAATGATGCTGATCTTCTTTAAAGTTACTAGACAGGTTTAATAATAATATAAGGTGAGGACACCCACTCTTCACCTAAAGTCACAGATATAGTTCTGGGATCTGAATCTCCCTAAACTTAGTTTATTAATATACGGAAATTTACATTTGACTTCCCCTGTTGTAAAATGACGATATGATAAGAAGGTAATTCAGTCTACTGGTAACCATTTTTAGACTAGATCTTACCAATTCGTTCCTCTTGTAATGGGTTCTGACTGTAATAAATCCCAGGATTGCTGGTACATACTAGGGGCTGATCTACTTACTCGGTACGGCACCCAGGCTTTGCAGCGTATGCAGCAACGTCTTCCCCTCCTGTGTCCAAATGATTTCTGTGATGTACTACGGACACTTTCCCAACTTGTAAAAGGGTTTCAGGTGAGTGCTGGGGGCTACTCGGCCTAAGGGGCATGTTGGGGCTACTATCCCTACAAGAAAAGGGGTATATTTGTTCTATCCTTGCTACATGGGGAATTTTATTGTATGTGGGGGGGGGGGCATGGTGGCACTAGGCAGCTGCCTAACTGGGTTATATGGTAGAAGGGATGTTCTATGTAGGCCTCCTTTCATCCTAGTAATGATCCCTGGAAGCTTGCACTTACTTATTGAGTTATATAGCACCATCATATGCCACAGTGCTGTACAATTGAATGGTTTTTTTAGGGTATATACCTGGAAATGTTGAGCATTTAGAAATAATTCAAGTTGCTGGTTTTTTTTTTGGTTTTTTTTTTAATAAAGAAAATATTTTTTCTTTATTTAAGGGTTGAATACTGAAATATGAGGAGGTGTCTTATATGGGAACTTACACCAAAAAATCATGATCTCCAAAACACCAAAATACACTCTAACACATGCTCACTTCTGTGATTTCTGAAGCACCCCAACATTAATATTTCAAACTATGAATATTTAAAGATTTTAAGAGGAATAATAAAAAAAGGCACGTCAAAGAGAAGCTCATTAGTCACCGGAGAGAAAGTCAGTATCAGAGCAGATCCTGTTTTCATTACTAGGCTATATTCCCTGGGCAGGTACCGCTGACTAATACCCCGGTCACCAAAACCTGCACATCAACGTGTGTTTACGTGTTAGCAGAATGCTCACTTTGGCGATAGGAATCACTTTAAACTGATATTACTGGCAAAGCAATGATAATAATAATAATAATCAATATTGTTTAAAGTGGCAAGGCTAAAACTAAATGAATGAACTAGCTAAATGATTTATAAAAAAAAATGTTCTGGGTACGATGAAAGTCAATCTTAAATGTTTAGGGGAAAAAATTAAGGGATGTATATGAACAGCAAAACAAAAAGTACCGTAAACGAGCAAATAAATGATACTATGAAACGCATGAACATAATACCTTCAGTATTAAAAGTGTTGTTCTACTTAGAAGAAGAAAAAAATATGTTCTCTCTAGTATGCCAAGAAAATAAACCTTAAGAGATCAAAACAGAGACGTTTCCTGATTTTCAGTGACATATCAATGAAACAAAAACATATATTTTATATATATATATATATATATATATAGATATATATATATAGATATATACAGGGTGCAGGCAGGGTCAGATTCCTAAATGGCACACCAGGTACGTACCTTTAGCCTCATCTATGACCCAAACATTATCACCCCTGTACCATCCATTTATGGCAATTGCATTTTTGTAAATTGGGCCCTGAGCAAATAAAAACGAAAGATTTTTCTCTTTTTCCCTGCAGATTTTATAATAATTTAATAGCACTATTCCTCTCTAAGGACCTGTTTTCCGCTTGGTGTCCTGACCTCTCCCCGTTCGGGCTGCCCACGGCAGAAATGATTCCCCCAGCAGGTAGGTTGCAATGTGCTATGGCAAGTATTTTAGAAATGTTTACATGACATTACAAATGTTTTCTGCTCTGGTGGTTAATGTAAAGATTTTTGGGTGATAGGTGCACTTCAAAAAATGTCACTTCTCAGAGCATGTAATTCTTGTAAACTTCGTATTACACGGTTACCAGAAACATTTACACTAACTTCCGGAGAATTCAGAAGGCTACTGAAATGGTGAATGATTTCCATGATCAGCAAAGACTAAGAGATCTCAATATGTACGGCTTGGGGAAGAGAGAGAGAGAGAGAGAGAGAAAAGAGGGAGAGAGAGAGAAAGGAGGGAGCGAGAAAGAGAAAGGAGGGAGCGAGAAAGAGAGAGAAAGGAGGGAGCGAGAAAGAGAGAGAAAGGAGGGAGAGAGAAAGAGAGAGAAAGGAGGGAGAGAGAAAGAGAGAGAAAGGAGGGAGAGGGGAGAGAGAGAGAGAGGGAGAGAGAGAGAAAGGAGGGAGGGAGAGAGAGAGAGAAAAAGGAGGGAGAGAGAGAGAAAGGAAGGAGGGAGAGAGAGAGAAAGGAGGGAGAGTGAAAGGGAGAGAAAAAAGGGATAGAAAGAAGGAAGAGAAAGGAGGGAGAGAAGGGAGAGAAAGGAGGGAGAGAGAGAAAGGATGTGTTACAGACATTTAAATACTTAAAGGGATTTAACTACGGAAGGGAAGTTTATTTCAAAGGAGGAGAAATGTTGGAAGAAGAGGATCAGAGGCTTAGACGTAAAGGAAGGAAGTTTTACTTTACTGAGTTGGTGGTAGATAAGTGGAACAGCCTCCCATCGGAAGTGATATATGCTAATACAGTGAGGGTATTTAAACATGGAACAGGCTTTTGCATCTAAGACAAGACCAAGGACTGATTAGGGCTGAATGGGTCTTATCTGCTGTCAAATTCTATGTTTCCATCTGAAAATCTTGATTAATGTCAGACCACATTTACAAATGAGGTGCTGATGGAGTCTTTGCATTACAATTCACAAAACCACTCAGTGATAAGAGTTGGAGTCCTAAAACAGCTGGTCCAGGCATCTACATCCATTATTGCAAGTTTATCACACAGGTGTCATCTTCTAACGGCTGGGGTCACTGAGCAATCCTTAATCTACCGGCACTTCCGACTGGCCTGTAACCATATTGGCGGGCGGCTCGATGTAAATGGTTCACGCGGGTTTTAGATCCCAGACACGGCAGCTTTTGGGGAGTGTCAGGAGTTTACTGGAAGAGACATCTGACAAAGTACAAAACTAGTTTGTTTAAGAAATAGTTTAGAGCGAACTGCCCAAATTGTTCACATTGTTAAAGTGACAAGAGTCACTCTAACAGCCATACGTGTTTACACCGATATAATCAATTCCATGTCAAACATTCAGAGGGACCTCAAGTTTAACTTAAATATTAAAGAGCCAGCAAACTACATGCGCCGTCGGCGTCCATAATCAGCCTCCGGATTGGCATTGTCGGACATTGCTGGCAACTGTACCGTCAACGACCAGGTCCTTGAAGACTCTGTTGTTGGAATGTAAGAACTTCTGTAGAACTTATTGATTCCGTAGACATTATTTATTTTTTATTTTAAAAGGCTTGCTTAATCAAAAAAAAATGACTGCCACTCTAATGTTTTAATTAAAAATAAACACTTGTGAGAAATTGAGAAGAGAGAAGAGATGGGAAGAGAGAAGAAAGAAGAGCGAAGAAAAAAAGAAAGAGAAAACAAAAGCGAAAAACCATAGGACTTAGGGCTTAACACTTTGATTGTTGTGGAGTCGAATGCACTTTGCAGCACTGGCACTCAAACAGTTAAAGTACTGTGAACACTTTGGGTTGCCTCTCAATAGGAATATCTATATCTACTCCTTCACTGTTCATACATAACTTAGAAGAGTCGGCTAATGTTACACCAGAAGCAAAGGGTATAGGTTAATACAAGTTTAAATTCTGACCTGTGACTTTTCTGACGCCTTCTGCCGCTCCAGAGTGACAGCTCCGCTCTACCATTCGTACTTCATCTCTAAATCACTGAATTGCTCTAACACATTCCAGCGAGTCAAAAAAACACCTTCCACAATCGAGAACGTGTTACCAAAAAAAATAACTAGTCAATAAAAAGTTGGTTGCCTACTCAGTGCCACGTGCCTTAAAAGAATGACAATACACCCCATCCTCGCGCTGGTAATCTGCTCGGCACCAGCCTGGCACATCAGGGGTTAATATTAAAACTAATCGGCAAACTCGCAGTTTTCAATCACTTTTTGAATAACATACAGAGAACGCCATTGAAAAGCGGGCTTCGGGGGTTATGTATCAAAGGGCATTCTGGTGCAAAATTTTAAAAAAGTGGTCTTATGACATAGCAACTGTTGGAATGTTCCTCCTAATCAGAATGTTCCATTGGTTGCCACGGCGATAAGACCATAATAAAATATTATTTTTTTAATCAAAATGAGCACTTACAATTATCTTTTATATATAATGTTTTTAAATGTATGTGGCTGCCCAGATACTGTTTGTATGAAGGGTACAGACGAACCGAACTCTCATCAGCGATAAAGTAAATAATAATATATCTTCAATTGTTACAAGTTTTATTTTTTTTTATGCAGCTAAAACGCAAGAAAAAGCATAAAGCGAGAAGAAGCTCTGCTGCTGTTTTCATACGTCATCGGGTAGGATTACATTGTATAGATCAAAAAAAGTATACGTCTTCAAATTATCGTATTCTGTAACCGACTTCTGATGTGTTATATACAAAGAAAAAAGCTCAGTATTTTTGTGCTTAGATGGCGTTCTATGCAGATTAAAACAATACGAAAAAATAATTATTTAATGATTAATGTAGCACCACCCTATTCCGCAGCGCTGTACAATGGCACCGCCGCAGAGCGTTGCTTAGACGCGTCATTTGCGGAATTCATCATCCTCCTGTCGGTGCAAATAAAAAAAAAAAAGGCTCAAACATACAAACACGGGAGAAAAAAAAAAAAAAGGATCTCTTTTGTGTATGTTTCAAACCAAACGTGAAAGTAGGTTGTTAAAACCCCTCGGGCTAACAGAGGGGACAGCAGAACGACGCGAGGCATTCCAAGGTTCGCTTCCCTGGCAAGCGAGGGGTTAAGTAACCTGAGCATCTGTTGTTATTCCAGAATAAATGTGCGTGTAGCTCCTAAGCCGGAGAGCACATGTTCTGCTGTCCTCCCATCTTTCCCAATTATCTATTAACATAGAGGGCAGCGCACACGCTCTCAGGGGCTCCTTAACAGGCTTCTAGGAGAGCCGAACAAGCGCACAGCGGGGCTCTGGGAACCGAGGGGGATACAGGGAGCCCGGCGCACATCCACCCCTCCCAGGAACACTTCACTGAGTAGCTTAGTGCTTTGCAAAAAAATTAACCGTTTGATGCTGTTTTTGCAGGCGGGGAAGGGTAGCGCGGCATTAGATTGTAAGCTCGTGAGCAGAGCCCGCTTTCCGTAATGTACCGGTCCGTCTTCGTCTGTCGATTCTAGTTCTGTCAGACCCTTTGAAGGTATGTACTGTAAAAAGTGCTGCGTAAATTGTTGGCGCTATATAAAAAAGAGATTATTATTATTAAGATAGTTTATTATTATTATTTATTATTAATAATAATAATAAATAACAATAATGATAAACAATCATAATAATATTAATAATAATAATAAACAATGTTAATAATAAATACACAATGTTAATAATAATAATTAATAATAATAATAGCATAGTTGCTGTATCAATTTTAACTTCATTGTGTCCAAGTGACCCATCTGCCTCATTAGGTTGAGGATTAAAACAGGGTCATCCTACACACCCGGTCACAACCAAAATATAGACAGGATCCGGTTCTCGACATCAGCGCCGCGGGAACGGAAAGCAGGCCCCTCTCCAGAGTGAGGAGCTAGACTAACGGAAGCGCGTTACCCTTCTGCCCAGGCGAGCTTTAGACGATAGCCAGGGGAGAACATGAAATCGTTTTTGTTTTTTAGGAAATGAATAGTAAGTGTTTTGGCATCGAGAAGACACCAAGAAAACCGCAGCTCGGAAAGTCTTCACCGTAATCTTCATTTGATTAAAAACGTCGAGTGTGATTATTAGATCCCATTTTCACAGGTTTGATGAGCTGCAAAAAAGAGACTTCTTTAGACAAAGACACTGTTGTACTTGAAATGCGGCCCTGTTACGATTAGGATCATTCCAACGCAAATTATTATTTGTTCTGTTGGTGGATTTGGGTTCTACGACATAACAACTTCACCAACAATGGATGTCGCTGCTGGTAATTTGTCAATTTTATGAACTACTTGGCTTTAGTAGATAATGATTTTTCCATAAAGGTAATAGTCCAACCGATGCTGTTTAATGGGCTTTGTCATTCCCTGGCACTTGGGGGGCCAGAAATAAATTGGGCCAGATCCTTCTTGGATCCTACGTTCATAGAATCGTACCCGTAGCTAATATTCTGGACCAGGAGTGGTGTCACCAGATGTTAAATCATGAATCGATACTAGTAGTGATACAAAGAGATACAGGTGAATGAATGTTTGTCTCAAGCGATGCGAGTAAATGCAGGAATTAGCACATTTATCTTCTCCATTGATTACATTTAAACACCGGCCTGATTCAGAACTACGGACGGGATAATCCCGCTTTTTGGCTTGTTGTGATAACACAGCTTCACCATCTGCCATTGTTTATCATTTTTTCCCCCATAAATGGGAAAACAAGCCTATTAAATTGTTCTACTTAGATTCACTCTCTCGGGGCAGACGTAAGCGATCTTATGATGGCAGATTCCGAACGCCATAACAAGACCGGAAGCTAACAGGATCTCCTCTGAGGTCACTGTAATGCACCTGCATAGCAGGCGGAGGACAGAATGTATCGGTGGGTGAAGGAGAAGACATGTAGGGAGGTTGGTGAGCCCGTGGTGTTGGGATAGTTACCAAGAGTGAACGCAGTGGGGTTTATTACAGAGGGATCGGGATCACTCTATGGTTGGTACTGGAATGAGATATGAGAGAATAATGTCTTTGAACGGGTATGGATAGGTTTGGATATTATCAACTGAGTGTTGGCAAAGACATATTATAACCTGTTATTACCCCGTATACAGAGACTACAATATAAACAGAATGGGAATTACTCTTGAAGAACGCCCTAGTCTTCTTGGAAAGGTTATTTCCCTCAAACATGAATATCTCCGATCCCGCTTATCCGATTTGGGCGTCCGTGTTGGGCATCAAATCAGAGTAATAAAATCGCCCAGCACTAAAATGAAAACGGTCCTTTTTTTGGTCCTCCAAAAGAACCCATAACATTTCTGTGAAGCCTGCCGGTTCTGACGTTATTGGCAATCTCACCTGGAATCCAAAATCCATTATTTTAATTCAGTACTAAAGTTTAACTATAAATGCCACCATCTTGGCTTCTGTTACACATATACACACACAACACACGATCGTTCAAAAGTTTGGGGTCATTTACCTGTTTTTGTATAAAACAAGGATATTTCTCACTGTAATATAATGACAAAAGGGGTTTTAAAGGTACACTTGGATCAGTGAACACAGCGTGCCATTGGAACACCGGAGTGATGGGAGTGATAAAGGAGTGATTGGAGTGATAAATGGACTCTGTACGCCTATGAAGAGATTCCATTAAAATGCAGCCATTCCCAACTACAATAGTCATTTAGTACATTAACCCCGTTTGCTCTGGATTTCTGATCCATTTGATGGACAAAATTTACTTTCACCAACGAGGACATTTCTAATCGATCCCAAACTTTGAAACAATAGCGTGTGTAAATATATATATATATATAGGGTTAATAACCTAGGAGATAGGAAGACGGTGGTTCATGTACCGTGGTGTAGAAACGTTAAGCTTAACCATACACTTCAGCACAATTGACAGCCGTAGCTAAGAAAAGCACTCTAATGGAAGTTGCGGGGTTATCTGGGTCAGAACTAAAAAGCTCCACTAACGGGACAAGAAGCAGCAAAAAACACTTTCTATGTCTCCTGCAATAATACACAGCCCAGAACGAGAGCAACAGAGTCCGGGGCGGGCGACAGAGAGATTGCCGCTTAATATGTCAAAAATACATGATGGTGTAAACAGGCGAGCGCGGTATATGTGCTTTAACACGCAATCATAGCTTTGTCTGCAGACACGTACTTTATTCCCGGGGGGGTTAATATATGCTATCAAGGAGAACAAGCAGACAGCAGACTGTCTAGCGGAAACGGGATTAAACATTTCAAAAGAGCGGACGTTTTAAGGAAACCTAGATGTGTCTTTGTGGATCCGTGAAGATGAAGCGTAATCAATAAAAGGGACTAGGGGTCGCTTAATCAATTCGAAGTAGAATTCGGTGTGCCGGAATGCTGGCCAAATCAGAATCTAATGCCTTTTAATTAAATACAAAGCCCATATAACGGCCACACCATCATCTGGATGTGATCTTACCGGAGGCTTTGGGTATGGCGGCAGCCTATTTATCTCTGGGTGTGTGGGGGGAGTGGTGTTTAGCTCCACCCGGTGTCTCCACAGCCCCGCCCACTTTCCAAAATTCCCCCCTTCTGGTTATGGCTAGCCCTGTACCCTTCAGCCTCTAACTCCCCCTCCCCCGGCTCTCATATAGAGAGGGAAGATCCAGTCTAGAGCATTGCGCCATTTAATACCCCAAATACCCCGATCATATTTCCCAAAGGTACGCCGTGAAAAAAGTTTTACGATGTGGTGCGTGTAAAGGTTTGAACCTAACACCGTATTCAATGAATTGACTTAAAAATGTGCTAAAAATCAGAAATATTAGGCAGTTGGCTTACAAGTGAATAGTATGCCTGTGTATTGAGCCACACCACAACATCAGATCTGGTCAGCTCTTTGATGTGAGCCACATGCAGCCCCCCCCCCCAATCTGCTGAAAGCAAAAAGGCATCACTTTATTCTAAGTGTTAAGTATATCCAACAACAACTTTGGGGAAAAAAACATCAATGCGCTGAATCAGCCTACAGTCAAGAATGAAAGCCGTTTCACTGCTTATCTACAGCTGTCTGGAGATGACAGCGGCTCAAACCGGCTAAACTCAGAAGAGCTGTCAATCAGAGGGTCGAGGCGTAGATATAATGTAAATAAGTTTGACTTTACTGACAGGGTGGTAGATAAGTGGAACAGCCTTCCAGCATAAGTGGAAGAGGTTATAAACATGCACGGGATAGGCATATGGCTATAGTGAGAGCAGACGACGGACCGAATAAGTGATTTGATCAGCTGTTTCTATGACCAGATTCGCTGCACTTTAGGAAATGAAACATTTTATTCAGCTTTCTCTTAAGCGAAAACCCTAGAGAAGCTACAATTAAAATCTGTAAAAGAAGATATTGTAAGCAGATATCTCCGGATTTCCCCTGCAATATTGTGCATTTTGGGGGCGTAGGATAGGTGAGGGGCAGCGGCGGCACGCTGAAGATCTCACCTGGATGAGATGTGTTGGCACCGTGATGACACACGTTGACAGCGATGTCCGGAGAAGGCCTCGCAAGGCGTACAGAAACCGTGTCAGGCTGTGAAGGTTTCGGGGACACTCATTACAGCAAATGTCATCACCCCACAGCACAGAGCCCAGGGACTGGAGGCCGACGCGGAGGATGTTTTTCTGTCGTTTCTGCAGGGGGAAAAAAAAAAGTCGTTTTAAGATCCGTCAACAGTGATGTAAGAAGAGAGATACGGTGCGCTCCATAAAGAAGAATACAATACAATAAATTCATTCTTTTTCAAAGGAAATCTTCCTGTTAAAGAGTCTTTACACTTATAGCTGGGGGCTTCAAATATTTAGGACCCGTTAACGATCCATCACAAAAATTCTATTATGGTGACAACCAAATGAACCTGATAACAGTTCTCTATGGCAACCAGGAGATAAGAAAAGGAAGTCACCTGCATTCAAGCAGGGACTAGAATGTACAGATTTTGATAAATGAGAGTAGAACTTGAATTAGTGTGTAAGTGTGTGACCTTGAGATTGCTGGGGGGGGAGCAGCTGTCATCAGAGTCCTGAATTTTTCAGGATTTAAGACAAATTTTGGCAAGCCCTATTTTCCAAAACTCCCTCAATAAATAAAATAAAAGAATATCTTAGAGATGCTCATAGACTCAAAGGAACTCACCTGTGGACATTCACATCTTATGGGTCTACGATCTGAGTTAAAGCCCTTAGCTGTAGAAAAGTTTTTTAGCATTAGATTGATAACTAAGTTGTTTTTTAAGTGATTTTACCCAAAAAATAAAGCAGGGAATCGGCACAAAAGCAGCAAATACCCCCCCCCCCCCCCGCAAGAGGTATTTAACACACAAATCTCAGGTATAAAAATCAGGGATCCCGTCAAACTGAAAAGCCACAGATTGCTAACTCCGCCACCGTCAAAGTACCCCAACCCAATCACAATACATCCCTTTTAAACCCACCGAGACTCTCCTACAATGCTTACCCCTCTCTGGACACCATTAATGAGGGTCTCAATGGGTTAAAAGTAATGCCGCCCCATGCAGCCTAACTAACCCACAGACTAGACACTTCATGTCTGCAAGGATCTGCCACAGGGGCAAAAAAAAAGTCCTGAAAGGGTTGACTTTCGCAGTCCTGAGTCACGGCGGGGAAAAGGAATGTAAGATTGCAGAATTCCCCAAAGCTGACTGTTTAATAAAAAAAAAAAGGTGAAAAGTTTGTCTTTACAGAACATGAGCCATTAACTGACAGGTGTGGGATTACTCTCGTCTGAGGAATGACGGACAGAAACTGATCGGTATCGCACCTTTCACTGGGTGTCCTGGTGTCACATAGCCAAGAGATTGTGCCAAAGGGCCTACAGTGATGAGCGTTAGGATGCAACCTCCCATTGACCCAACGGTGACAATGTGAGCTAATCCGTGGCCCTAAGCAAGAGCGCGCTCATCTCCATAAACAAGAACGGCATACTTCTCCGGGTTAAAAGGTTGACGAAAATGCAATATTTAATTATGCAGCGTCTCCGCCTTCACTCCACGTCTGCCCTACCTTATGTCACATGCTAGTCAATCTCCTGGTGGCTAATGCCGCTCTGTCTCTGCAGTTTTTGTTACGCAGCAAGAAGTTATATATGTCCAGCCATGACAGACGTGCTTTAACTCTCATGATGTGTATAGCATACCATGCTACAAGACGTGAGAGAAGAGTACAGGCGATCTGGATGGGGAAGACCATCGGCTCCGCTGAGTTCTGACCCAGTCATGTGGATACAGACTAATGTATAGATGTGTGATTTCAGCTCAAAGGGAATAGTGGTTCCTATATATTTATGTGTAGCAGGCTAATGGCCTTTTGTGATATATTTGACGGATCCTATCTCCCTAGTTCCCTAGTTTGCCGTAGTGCTTTACTAGTTTTCCAGTCCTCTAGAACAGACATGGTTACTTCTTGGATTTACGGAGAACTCAGCGATCACAGGCTACGTGTAGATTCTAGATATGATCCATATTTGTCTGCACCAAAAACAAAAAAAAGGTTTTAAATCCACGTCTCTGGGACATCACCATCCATGCCCATCGCCTCTGCGTGTGATGCCACCGGTGTATGCCATTATCTCCCGATACGTTTGTTTGCAGTTTTGCTGGTCCAATGTAGAGCTTCAGACATAAACAACCATTCGATCATTTTACTTCACTGGGGGGGTAGATAAGTGGATAGAGGCTTATACAGCGAGGGGATTTAAACACCCATCGGGCAGGAATATGGCTCCTGAATCTAAGACGAGACCAGGACCGATTAGGGTCTCTACATCAGGAAAAACAGGCAGACTTTTTGGGACGTAAAGTGAAAAGTGAATTTTGTAGCCCACTGTTCTGCTCAAATGGGGAACAGAGTTTTATGCTCTTTTTTATTATATTTTTTATGATTTTTTTGGGGGGGGGGTTACTTGCACCTGAGGCTCATTAAGGCTCAAAAATCAGACAGTTCTGCTGAGCCGTGGGATGAGGAAGCCCCTGCACGGAGGTTGTAAAATAATAAATGGAAAGAAATGGAAAGGGTGCAGATGGAAAGGGAGGTCCTGGGAGACGAAAAGAAGCCAGGAAAAAAGCAAGCAACCTGAGTCGTCAGAGAGAGCTCTGTGTGAGTCTGGCATCGGTCGGAGACAGAGCGGGGAGAGCTGCGTGCCCGCTCCAGAAATCACTGTTTGGAGACTGTGTAGAAACGCCAGAATCAGCCAGATAAAGGGATGGATAGATCCTGTCCCGTCTCCTGGTCTTCTAACTAATAGAATGTTTTCTTTTCTCTACCTCTCTGCTCGACTCCGTACAGTCCCCTTACCCTCCAGAATCCAAAATATAAACTCCTCACCTATAGATCACTTGGGGACATTGTGCCCCGTGCCTTCCCTTCACTCTTCCCAGAACTTATTCCTCCATTCAACCGTTATCACTTCTTTTACCCCCCCTCCCCACACGGCCATCTCTACATCACCCTTTAATGAAGTGGAGAAGGGCAAATGCATTATGAAGGTGTTCATCTGTATGCCTCCATCAACTAGTCCCAGACACTGTGAATGTTCTACTGGAGATCTGGGGTTTCCTACATTGTCTGGGAGAGGGGGCATTAATAGCGGAGGTTTTATTCACTAAAAAAACATTTCACCTCTAACTAATGCATTACGAAGGGCCAGCAATTGTGTAACATGTAATATTTCTTCAACGTAATCCTGTAGATTTCATTAAAACAGCTTGGCCCTTCCTGCAGAAGAAAGTTACCTAGGGGCTGGTGAGCCACTACTGGCTTAGTAGATAAACCCCAGAGAGCAGAACTTGGTAACCTGTAGTCTTGCAGTTGCTGATGGCTTCCATCATTCTTAGCCAGCAGAAGGCTGGAGGGGCTGTGCACTGCCTAAGGGTGTTCTCTTTGGTGTATATAAAAGTCATATTTTTGGTTACACAGCAGCATGCAGATCTACCCGGCAGGAGGACTAATTCAGAACGTTCTCGACTTTTGACTTGTGAGTTTTGTCACATTTGACCCACACATTGGAATTAACAGAAACGCCATGACGCTTCCGCTTTACACTGGCCTCGTCTGAAGACCCTCACGAGACCAAAGTCCCCCCCTTACTGGATTTGCATTGTCTAGGAAAGGCTGGCTCTGTGCTGGCATCATTCGATCCGGTTTATCGGTGAACCTGTCAGCCATTGTGAGGTGCGCACCTTGGAGAAGCCGCACCGGACGATGGGCGCACCCGGCCAGCTGTATTCGCCGGCGCAAGACAAGCTGTCATCACGCTGGAAAGCAGCTATACTGTGGCGAATGTTATGACATGCCTGTTACTATAGTTACCGCAGCACGCGGGGAGAGCATCCTGTCAGGGACCAATTTACTTCTCCGGAGGGGCACCGCCGCCAAAGGAAAGGCATGATCTGCCTGCGAGTCTCTGCAGACTGAAACCCGAGCAGAGAAGTAAATGAGCACACCGACATCCCACAAAGCTCGTGGTACGGGGAAAAACAGGCTTCATTAACTATTAAACTACTGACGTGACAAAAGGATCCATGACCCAGACTCCACGCATCATTTTGCACCATTTAACACTTTCAGCGTCGACATCACACCAATTTCAGTGCGCAGCGACACGTTCCTCTCTGGCACTGATGAGGTTAAAGACCTGCGCGTTCCCTTCCGGGACATCGACAGCGGGCCACGTACAGCCCACCGCGCGGACTCCCATTCTCAGCGGGGAGCTGGGGAGACATGGATGGGAAAGATGGCTGTTTTGAGCCAAGGTTGCTCCAGAGATAGTAAACCCCACGAGGTAAAAGTCTTAGTTGCCCATCTTGTCCTGAACGGGTTAAAAAGAGTAGCCAAATCTATCTGCCCTCTGAAGAGCCTGACATTGCTAGCTCGCCCCGCACAGGGACCTGGGAAGTAAGAGGTCCAGCTACCGATTCTTTCATTTGTTTATTCAGGATATCTAGAGAAGCAAACGACGAGCTAGACCCATAATTCGGCTCCGTCTCCTAACCGCATTCTCTCTAACCAAACGGTCCGGCAGGTTAAGGGTCGGCGCGCGGCGCGGGTGAAGCACCCGAAGGTATCGGATTAATGCCAACTGCTACTCGCTGGAAATAAAAAACGCAAATCGTGCAAATCACAGCGGCTACGGAAGATTCGATGTGCGGCCTCGTTCTTCCATGTGGCTCTGAAAGCAGCTTTTCTGCTCTCCGCAGAAGCCATGTGCAGCTAATCAGCCATTAGCAGAAATATTGAGGATAAGCATATTTACGAGTACGGCTGAGTGCGTTCGCTCGGTCTCGTCGCGCCCACCGAGTACGTATTAACATTTGAACTTCCCCGGACTCGCTACCCGCGTGTTTATTTCGCCGGGGTTAAGGAACAGCTTGTGCGCTGCTCGTTTCTGGCTGCACCCCAGACGGAGCCCCCAATAAAACGGGTTCCTTGACTGTACCTGGGGACTGGATCCATCGTAGCCTCCCTCGTGAATCACCTGCTGGATGGACTTGAGAAGCTGGAGGTAGTCGCAGGTCATCGCATGATCTGAGCTGGAAGAGAAGCCATTTAGTATCATTACAATGCTCTAAGATACACGTATGAACATATTCCCGTGCACACGTACATACACACACACTCTCCAGGCTCTGATGGCTGCCACTGCGAGTGAACCCCGATAACACGTATTCAGCCCGTCCAGTCTGCTTTTCCCTGCTTTAGAGACTCAAACCTTAATCAGTCGTTGGTCTCGCCATAAACCTATCTCATGTATAATTCTCCCACACTTCTGCTGGGAGGCTGTTCCCTTTATCTACCACCATCTCAGTAAAGTAAAACTTCCTTCCATTTCTTCTTAACCTCTGATGACCTCCTGTTCTAACATTTCTTCTCCTGTGCCATAAACTTCCCTCCTGTACTTTGTGAGATCGCTTTAAGTATTTTAATGTCCCATTACTTCTCCCGTGTCTCTTTTGCCTCCAAGCCGTATATATAGAATTCCTAATCAGCTTCCTGACACTCGGCAGCTTACAACGAAATCAGCCCTAGGCCTAGCAGGGCGTAAGCTCCCACCCGTCATAATTACATGGAAATCATAGAACCCGGCGGCAAATAAGGACAAGTTCGTCCCACCAAGTCTGCTGCAAAAACCTTATTTGGTCCTTAGTCTCGCCTGAGATACAGGACGTCCTTCTGCCTAACCCATGCATGCTTTAATTCCCTTATTGTATTAACCTCTATCACTTCTGCTGGGAGGCCGTTCCACTTATCTACCACTTACATCTAAGCCTCTGACTCTCCAGTACATAAACGACCATACATGCACAATCACGTTACAAAATATCCCTGACACTGAAATCTTTTTTTAAGGCCGTTTAATGTTTTTCTCTTGGAATTTTGCAGAACAGGGGCGGTTATAGGTTAAGGGATCAGCAACCAGGTAAAGCTTAATTACAACGGACCTGGCGATGGAGTACGCCGTGAAACCGCCGTTTGCATTTAAATAGTAATCACAGATAATTAACACATCGTTAATGAGCTGCTACACCAAGTACACCTGATCATTATACCTCTGAGCCCACGGTGGGCCACCGCGGAGAGCTCAATCAAAATACACTGTGGAACACGGGGCTGCGTGTTTACCGGCCCGCTGACATATTCAAACGTGTATTTTGGGGCAATCGTTACAATAAAACACGGCGCAAGCAAACGCAAAGATATAAAAAGCATTATACGGCAACATTCTATTTATTTATGGTTTTCTATGGCGCCATCATACTCCGCAGCGCTGTATTAGCATAATAATAACAGAATATATCATCGGATACACTGTATTTCTATTTATTATTGGAGGTGCGTGTATCTAGGTGGCCGCGGTAGTGGCGTGGTTGGTATATTTTTAGTTTCTATAAGAGAAAAGCCAATAGACAATTTTTTGGTTGAATTAAATGGCTAAAGAGAAATTTTTGGGAGCCTGGAATGAATAAGGGTATAAGAGAGTTGGGTGCCTGGGGTATGATAAAGGGTTAACGGCTAGCTGGCTCCTTGGACTACAGCCCTGACCTTAACCCCTTTGCATCCCAACAGACACAGAACTTCATGTCATTGAGCTATCGGTTGATTTCCGGGGCCGGGGGGCCAGTGCAGACCCTGGGCACCGACTCAGATCAACTCTTCCTTAACCCTGCCATGAGCTACCCCATACACTAAATTTTGGGAACATTACCTGATCACACTATATTACTGCAATCAGTGCACTTTTTTTTGTCTATTTTGTGCTTTATTTATTTATTTTTAAATCTTCATTTTTTAATTGGGTGCTTTAAATAATGAACAAGGCGCTTCATTGTTAAACATTAAGGATATGTTCTGCGGGGTTGTAAAAAAAACTGCTTTAAAAGAAAAAAATTAGGAAAAAAAATATCAACATATAGCAACAATATTGGTTTCAATTAAAATCCTCCAAATCTATATATATATATATATATATATACATACACAAACATCTTAATGTGTTTAATGTTTATTTAAAAGTAAGTCCTAAACGCAACAGGACTTAAATAAACCGGAAACAAGCCAAGCGAGCGTGCCGGCATCGTTACCGTTTTGGGACATAAAATGAAAATAAATAATACAATTTTTTTAAAAAAAAAATAAGAGGAAATATACGAGACGCGCAGCGCTAACATAAACCGTGATCTTATTTCGGAGAGATCCAGACCGCGTCTCGACCAACCTCTGCCCGTTCTTTGGAGGCGTAGAAAAGCAAATAAAGGGCTTTGTGTGTTTTTCCCCCATTTGCAGTGGCTTGTTAAGGCCACTTTGTTACCAAACATCACCTTATTTTTAACAATGGCTTTAAGCTAATTAACTTTTATCCTTTAAGGCCAGCATTCTAGTAACTGATAAAACAGGAGTTGGTAAGGGGGGTATCCCGGCTACAGGCGAGTCCCCGACTTCCTTATTGATACAGTTTCTAAGCATTCGCTAACGGCTAGTTTATCAAAGATACGGCAAACAGGCTTATTATCTGAAAGTAGACTCCATTAGGAAATATCGCTTAAGCCGCTTTCGACAAATGTATCAGGAAACCCGAGCACTAAAGAAATTATTAAGTACATATAGCGTGTTTATGACCTTTTTTTTTTGGAGGAAGGGGGTTGGTTAAGAGTATTTACTCTTCGCAAAGAGGAGAGTACAGTCTGGATTAATTACTTCTCTAAAAACAGATGCAGCTTGATGGATTGTTGGCGTTTATCGTCAAGCCCTATGATGAGAGCTTATTATGATCTGTTTCCACCTTAACCCCTTGTGTACATAAGTTGAGGTTGGCCATGGCCTGTCCATAGTAAGTATCAGAGATCCATGTCTACTGACTGCAGGTAAACACAAGAGAAGAAGCCCTCGCTTGATCATCTCTCTGGACTGGTGGAATCTTGATCCATCTCAGGCTGTGATATAATCTAGAGCTCTTCGAGACACAATACAGTTCTTAAAATACACTAATATAAAGGTGACCTTGAGAAGCAATGTTCAGACTAACTAGGAGACGCATAAAGTTGCTTAAAGATCTTCTGGCTTGCCACCACTTGTATTGTCTCCGGTGGCCTTCCGGAAGAGAAGGGACAGAGCAGTGTCTTCATTACCTCTTTTATTGCTCTTGGGTTTCTCAATGAGCTCATGATTAAGAGGACCTTGTCATGATGTCACTATATGGTGGAGTGTCATTTAGACACAGCACTCTTAAGGATCGTTCACAGATGATCTTAGCTCCATGACAGGCAGGATGGAGTAGAGGCCGGTATATGCCCTTGAGAAGTACCGTGTTTAATGTTAGAATCTGTGTCCTTCACTTATTATATCGTTAGTCGATGGGAGTTTTGTACACTGGGTGACGTCTCCTGGGATTTGTAGGTGTTCCTCTATGATACGGTCTGGGGATAGGTTTATTGTCATTAAAACCATAAGTTAAGATCTGTCGTGCTAACTTTTAGATGCCATCGCGTAAAAACAATAAATAAAAAGCAACGTGAATAAATGCTTACCTTGGGGGCAAATAAATATCACTATGAAAATCAGTTGGTCGGAAGAATTTTCCTCTTGTTAATTCCTCGGTTGAAGTTTACCTTGTCTTACCTAAAGTGTCTTCTTTTGTGTTCAAAGTTCATAGGTCAAAAAGCAGGGCCTATGCCATTAAACCTGTCACTTTAACTTAAACATTTCCTTACCTATGCACTAGGTTTAAATGTCTGGGGTAAAGTGGGCAATCACTGGTGCAATCACCATAGCAACTAATCTTCCTGCCCTTGATTTGTGGAAATGTAAAAAAAAAAAAAATATAAAAAAAATAAAAATAAAAAAAATAAATAATAATAATAATAAATAATAATAATAATAAATAATAATAATAAATAATAAAAATTCCAAACAAGGACATTTGTTGTGGTTGTTTTTGCCCAGGTTATTTTTGTTACACGCGTGTCCTGTGTGTGACACATACATGATACATGCGAGGTTAGTTGTAGGCTTTTGCCGAAGGTAAAACAAACAACTTTCGAGCTAAGTGTGTACCTTTTCCTTCTGTAAACGCAAACAGTGAGGGATGTTGTGTTTGGTGACACTAGAATCAGCAGAACACGGACAAAGGTCACAGCAATTTGGTTCAGCCAGTCTGTTAGATCTTTTCTAGTTGGCAAATAAAGCAATCTGCGCTCCGCTGGGAGAGGGAGAAGGTTTTAAAGGGTTTTATTTTAATAGTAAATAACATTAAGCCTGTTAACCGCACTCACGGCTAAACTTACTGTTCCTATCCCGGCGGGACCGCCACTTTATTTACATAAATCATAAACTGACATCCCCTCTATAAGCGCTAAGCAAGCACATGAGCTATTATCCCTCGGAACCGCAGGCTGATAGCCTAGCGTGATGGGTTCTAGCTTGCGTGTGTGCAACTCTTCCCATCAGGAATCATTTCTTTATTTTTTACTACTACATTTTTTTGTTTGCTTAAAACTAAAATGTATTTAGAAGAAAACATCAATATAACATATATATGAAACTGAAAAATGTATATAACTGGTGTGAGACAGGAGAACATAGCTTTTTAAAGCGGAGGTGGGAAAGCCACATGATTGGTAAGCGGCATTTGGCAAACACGTGCCTGGCATGCACAGTACACAATCGCACACGCTATAACACGTGGACAACGTCCTGAGCTTGCAGAATGACTACGTGACCCAGCAGTTTGGGGCGATTAAGATTTATGGACAGTAGAAATGAGAAATAGAGGTAAGATGAGAAAAGGTAAATGGATCTTCCATGTGTAAAAAAAGCGGTCATTTTACACCGAAAGCGGCTGGATGTTGATTGAGTGCAATGCGGTATCATATAAGCTTTGACAAGCTCAGAGGTTTACATCTATCGATGGGATCTCTGAGTTCCTCAAAGCATACCTGTGTCTCAATCCTCATTTATCAAGGCTTCTAAAAGAGATCCCAAAGGTCTTTATTTTAGATTGCTTTTAAATAATAATAAAAAAAGATTTAAATTGCTCTGTCGGGTTTATATGCATAGATTTGTATCTTTGGCTGTGAATTCAGTTACTTTTATAACGTCTTCTTTGATGGAAAATGTGATGCCCCTGAACGGTCATCTGTAAACTCGGTTCCATGATGTCCAACAACCATACATAAGAGAGTTTTAGTCCCCCCCACCTGTATGACCCTACTTGATAGAGCACATAATATGAAAAATGGATGTATAGAACTGTAAAGTTACAGCGCTATAGAATATGATGCCGCTATATAAAAACGAATAACAACAACATTGGTTTTTTGGAGCGAATTTGTCTCTTCTTGGGATGACAGCGAAGAGACCTCTCCTACCTAATCCGAGCTGCCATAAATTCCCTGATTGTTCTGGAATTTCTAGAACACCTTTTATTTTTAAACATTTTCTGAGGCTCGGGATCATTCCTTGTATCAAAATAACACACATTTAACTGTAAATATTTATTTTCATGGACACTTACCACATGCTCTCGTCCCCGTCCAAAGACGTTACATTTGGAAGGTAGAACGTGTGGGTTCTCACTGCTTGTAACAATTCAGGAGGCATTGTATCTGAGACATCGTAATAGTGGCCAAATCTCGATGAAGAAATGGGTAATGACTGAAAAAAGGACAAAAAAAAGGAATCAATCCATCAAGAAAAAGAAAAGTGCAGTTATAATTCTATAAAGCTTGGGAATTTCACGCTAATTGGCCAAGAACATTCACCACGTCGGTACGGACTATTCTCTCTCGCCTTTATTAACGGGTTGCCATTTGATGTTTTGTTTACTGATAACGTACACAGCTTTAACATTGTTTCTTTCTTGGTTAACGGGACTTTGGGAACATGTAATTAAAACAAGCCTCTTGCCACAAAGCATCTCTTCTCCTTTCTAATCATCTCCGGAAATTGGGCTTACAGGTAAATCGAGGCCTTGCCTAAAACCCATGAACAGCTTTAGGCAAAACAAAGAGGTAGAAATATCAAAAAACCTCATTGCAACACCAGAAGAAATACTTTGAGGTAGGATTAATAGTCTTTTGGAGACTTTTAAGGAGGTCAGGATTAGGACCTTTTAAATTCCCTGTATTTTCTCTGGTTACCACCAAATCTGCTTCACACCCCGGACGTAGCCTTCAGGCACGCTATACATACGAGTATGGAGGTTCGTTTTCTTAAGAACATACAACGCCAACAACGCCTAATTTCACGCTTTCCTACTAACATATACTACCGTTCAAAAGTTTGGGGTCAATTAGAAATGTCCCTGTTTTTGTAAGGAAAGCAAACTTTGTCCATTAAAATGACATGAAATGGATCAGAAATACAGTGCAGACGGGGTTAATGTTGTAAATGGCTATTGTAGCTGCAAATTGATTTTTAATGGAATATCTTCATAGGCGTACAGAGTACCTTTATCGCTCCCATCACTCCTTCATCACTCCCATCACTCCCGTGTTCCAACGGCCCGTTGTGTCCGAGTTTAAAAGGCTGACTGATCATTCGGAAACCCCTTTGCAGCTAAGTGACCCCAAAAGTTTGAACAGCAGTGTATATATTGAGTCTTTTATTCTATGCATACTTAGGCATGGGTGTCATAGCAACATTTCAAAGTGAGCACTTATCTTGTTAATTCACACATTGTGTAACCCATATATTTGTTTAGACCATAATAAACTCTAGAATAAACTAGACTAGAATAAACTCTACTAAAAGTACTGATTCTTTGAGCTATTTTGGTTAACCGAGACTAAAGATAACTCAACCGGAAGTACCAGGAGAACTATTGTATTTTTCAAAAATATATCCACCAAAAAGACCAACTAATACCCAATTCATTAACTCAACCAAATAGAAAAGCTTCAACACCTCTATGATTAAACACAGTTTGAAGGAAACCTTTCACATGAACATAACATTCTTGAGTCCAGGATATTCGCATGTACTTAACATACTATATTTTATTATTTAAATATATTTAATTCAATTGGGGAACACAGTTTTAATATCACATTTTAATTTTAGGAAGCAAATAAATAACACCCCTTTCTATTTGCTGATTTCTACCAAAGATGTTACCAAGATGTAAAAGTAAGCGTCCAAAAGGGTTTTTAGGTAGTTGAGGGCATGATGGGAATAGAGAGAAAACGTAGTCAAGATTCGTAAATAAAAGGAAACTGATTAACTGTTTTTGGGGGGGGGTGTTATATTTTTTACATTTTTGTAATTTTTCTTTTTTTTCTTCTTTAAAAAAAAAGGTTCAAAATGTTCTTGCCAGTAAAAAAATTAAAAATTAAAAAAAAAAAAATTTAAAACCAATTTAAAAAGTGTCTGTTTTTGGTCTCTAATCTATCTTTTATCCGGATTACCGATCACAATGTTTTTATTGCAATCATTGGAAGAGATCGTCTTTTTATTGTGTCGGTTCAAACCCCCCTTTATGTCTCATAAGAGCCTTGACAAACTGAACTTTGATCTGATGTCTTCATTGAGGAAAACTCCAGGGCTGCTTATTTCAGATGCTAATCCACAGCAAACTCCAAGAGAAGTTAGTGAAGATACTAAAAAAAAAGAAGAAAACAAGTATTTTTTTCTTTCCTGGATCTTCTTTTTGGAATCCTGAGGCACATTGCAGGGTTTAATCCATGCTGCCCTATGGATTAAGGTAGGTGATAACTTCTTTTGATTAAAGAGAAAGACCAGGGTGCTTACAAACTGGGTGGAGACAAGGATTTAACCGGAATGAAAACCACCATGCAATAAAAGCATGGTCTATGTTAGATGTGTCTGAATAGACCCTCAATGTAGTCAATTCCCAGGCCTGGCAGGGAAGCCTGCTAAGACCTACCTGAATCAAATAAGCATTCATAATCTGTCTTAACAAGACCATCGTGGAGAGAGAAAGACGCGACGATGGAGACTTAACTCTGGTCGGCCCTGGTCGTCTTCGAATTCCTACGAGCCAATGTGCAGAAATGCATCGAATTGGCAGCGCTTGTTGGATACCTTTCAATGCAAAGCCGCTGGTCTCAATGCCGGTTTAGATATGGGGCTATAGTGCTTTTTAAGCCATTCCCTAACAGATAAGGTCTCACACAATCGACTATTAACCTATTCAAAACCAAAAGTAGAAGTTTCTTTTCTTTTTTTCTTATGGACAGCTCAGCAGAAACTTTGTTATCTTGATTTACCCTCCATCGGGTATTCAATGCAATGGTTCCAATTGGCACAATTTTGACATTAGACAAGTTGATGGCTTTTCAATATTTACCTTCTGTGCCCTCATCAATCAATATCATAAAATGAAAAGAGGCAAACTTTGCTATTTAGCCATTCCTGGGTCATTAGGAAGACTGAAATTGGCATGACAGCAATCAGAATGCTCATAAACTTCTTTTTGTACAGAGCTGTATTGGTCTGTGCTTCACTAGCGGGTCGGAGGTAGCACTTTTTCTAGTTGTTCCAAACGAAAGGTTGTGAGAGAAGGGGTCACCACGAGAGTGCGGGCTCCCCCTCAAGGCTGGTCAAGAACTATGACACATGAGTACACTGCTGTACTCCAACTCTCAGTACCTTCAACAGTACTTCATGACAGATCAAGAAGAAGAACGGGAATTGAGGACATGTAGCCTTTTCTTGGTCTATGTTACAGTCACATACTGCAATCTAGAACGCAACGCTTTGCAGTCTTGCGTGAGGTTGGCTTGGAAATGATGAGAAATGCCCTTATTGTGCAGTCGAGAGTAATAGGGTCGGGTAGCCCAATAAAAACCAAAGGATTGCTTGTTAAAAGCCTTCTTTTCCTGCAGGCAATCAGAGTAGCGGCCCAGTGGGGTGTAATCAGCAATTACTAATTGGCTGCCATGAGCTAACAATACTTGCTTCGCAACATCACTTTAACACCAACAGCATTATTGGGACCCCTGTGAAGAAGTAACCAACACAATGCAGTCTACAATTGCATTTATAGGTAAATTAGCTACTCTAGACTTTCTGAACAAATTTCTTCAAGCAACTGGTAAAACACAAAGGAATTCTCCCTTTAAAACTAGTAACAGACATTCTTACTCGCAGGATTGTAACGATTGAGGGGGGGGTGTAGATTATATTATTGGTTGGTCCTTACTCTGTCATTAGATAGACAATTACACACCAGTCAACCTAAAGCAATCCTTAAGGAAGGATATCTTGGAAGTCTTCGCCATTACCATTCCCCCACACTGAAGTATGACAAGGGGCAGTTTGTGTCGGTACAGTTTTAAGTAACCTTGTCCAGAACCAGTGTTGTATCCATGTTATCTATTGCACAACTCCAATGTCAGGTAACACAGCCTTCCAGCTCTATTCACTATTCATTATAATTAACTCATCATCTCTGTTTAAGGCGGTGAACGAAGATCTCCACCTGCTCTCTTGTAAACATGGTTCAGTTTGACGCTTTACCTTTAAAGCAAAAGCTTCCTTTTCCAGCGTACAGGGTGTGTTGAGGACAGTTCTGCCCCCAAGCTTGAAGCAAATGTTATTACACCTTCTGACAAGTATTTCTTTTCTCTCTGACAGTCGGACCTGTCCTGAAAAAAGCTGCAGAAATCACAGCCGTCCGTCACATTAGAGCGACTCAACAAGGACGTTTTCAGTAACAGATCTAGTTTCCTGAGGTTCTCTTACAAGAGCATCCCTCTTTTCCACAAAGCAACGACTATCCCCCGGTGCTATCACTATGGCAACATTAAGAAGAATTAAGAAAACCAAGAATTTGGATGTTCAGTTCTATTCCTCACCTACATCCTAGCTCGTATAAAAACATAATTTACTTAGGGTGAAAGTCCCTATCCAGATGATCTCCAATTCTAATTCTTACATATATATTAATCATCTTTTACTTCATAAAGATCTTCTGCTAATGCTATACGTGGGAGTCTCTCATCTTGACGCTTCCAAGTCTTCCTGTAGTGTCTCCTTACTAAGATATTTGTTATAATGGTTTTCTACATAATCTGTACGGCAAAAGAAGAGTCTCTAGCATGAAAGGCTCGCCGTATTTAATGTAAAAACAATACAAGTACCGTCATATCCAAAATAAACTACAATAAATTATCAAAGAAAGCCTTGTTTTCCATGTGTTTCATGCATGTGATAGACAGTGTAGCGATAGCAGCTCAGTATGGCTCACATTAATAAAAGTGATGGGATTAAACGAGCGGCCTTGAGGCTGTTTGGGTTGGCATGCCAGCATATATATATATATATACGCATCTTGTAATACCGTCACATTTTCAGGTCTGCACAACCCCACTGAGAACCAAACATGCCAAACCTTGTCTTGGCCCTGCCCGACTCTAGGTGAACCTTCCTGTAATCAGAGTACTCAGAAAGGAAAGGGTTTGGCGGAATGTGAAAGATATCACAGCCAGATCTAAAGCTCCGATAAGATCACATATGGTGAAGGTGCGTGGTAAACAATGGGCGAATCACGTGGACCAAGCAGCTTCTAGTCTGCGGTCATCTTCTGGGCTTCTACGCAGCCGGATTAACCGAAAAATACCCATCCCAAGGAGATGCGACACTACCAGTTGGAAAAAAGTTCAGCTCTCTCGGTGATTAGCTTCTAGTGATAGGGACGCTGATACAATCTCAAGTGTTCCGTTTCCTTATCATGCACACGGCTAAGCAAGTCAACAGTGTGCTTCAGTACTTTCACTAGAGGGATTTAATGAGTACGGCTCGCTCGACCTTTCAGACTCTCCCCGGAAGGCTGGGCCAACAAATATAGTCAGAATAAATACAGATATTGGGTGGCTGTTTTAATTCTCTGCGGTAGGGATAAATCACTCATCTGAGGAGCTCTTGGCACTGATGGAATTAATAAAACCACTAGTGATTACTGCGGTGACATCATGGCAGTCTGCACAACAATCCTACCCGAGGGGCTGTATCTGTTACGTAAAACACTGTCTGATAAGTAACATCTTCAAAGGTTGACAGCAGACATGTTTTAATTGTGGGCAGGTTGATGTAGATAGAAAATCACCGTAGCAACAAATGGAATGGTAGTGTAAACTTGACCATTTTGTTTATTGCCATGGTGATAACACCACTTTTCAAAGCAACACCGAAATCACTTCTTATACATAAGTTAAGATAATATTTTCCATCTTAACTTCCTGAAAGACTGAAATTAGTACTTCTGCATTCGAATTAAAAGTTAATGAGGTGGAAAAAACCCACCTTCACGCCATCCACATCAAGATTTGAATTGTTTGCAGTGACGTAACCATAATCAACATTTTCATTACGGGTTCCCAAGCATAAGAAAACCCCCTCAATGTCCCTTTCAACGTAATTCTCACCTCTACTTTCGGCAGGTTCTGGTAACGCCAGGCTATCTTCATCTCCCGAGTATCCTCTTCAGATACGGGGACCTTCTTTTCCTCTTTACGGTCATCTTGCTTTGGTATCTCATCTATTAGGGGTGCTGGGAGGTCCTGCGGTAACAGATATGATACAAAAACTCAGGGTTTTAGTAAAGTGCTCACATATAACCCACAAACAGAAGTACTGGGGAGATAAACTAGGATGGATTACGATTTCAATGTTTCCTCTACATCATATATATAATAACACACTACTAGAGTTAAGTATAACAATTTATCTGAAGACAACGTAGTCTTACAACCTTAGAGACAAACGGAATGGTCCATTCAGCAGGAATATTCTTTTGCTTGTTATTGTGATAACACAATTTTTTACCCTTTGCATCAGGGCCACTTATTCTACCCCAAAAAACAGCTCTCCTTAGCAAACTTGATTCATATGATAAACGTCCCATACAATCGTTTGGTTATCGCTACTACAAATGTGTAAGTAGGCCTCAACACATGATAGTATGATCAATCAGAATAGGGGAGAATAATTAAGTATCCCAAAGAACCACGAGGAAGGCCATAGAGATTGAGCTGCACCTAACACAAGTTTAATAATATAGGTGTTCTTGAAGACAATGTATCAGGGGTGAGCTCTCCTCTAAACAGGTGGACAAGTAGGAGTTACAGGTGTCCTCAATGACATCTCCTAGCCAAGTAGGTGCTGAGACCACATACCATGCAAAGCCATTCCTTGTAGAGAGGTGGAATATGTCTTCATGACCCTGAACTCTGAGATACAGAGATACAGTCGTTTGCAGTCATGAGGGATCCATGATCGGTGCTACTTGTGTCTCCTTAAATTATTTTCCTATGGTCCCTCATTATCTCTTCTGGACCTTAGGAGCAGACGTGTCATCATCTCCACATCTCAAAGCCCAGTAGAGGTTAGAAAAGAGTAAAGTACAGAAGACCCCCAGCTTGTTTATGCTAGCAAATGTACAAAATTATTCTAAATTGTAGAATTTTACTATTATCCCAGTTAACAGCACTTTAAAGACAGCTGCAGCGTGGGCTGACCTGAGAAGATGCCCCCTTCATTACTTTTTATCACTCTAATGGTTGTTAGTATCATCACACACTGCTTGCCAGATGACATTTCCGGCTCAAACTATTGACACAGGTACGGTGGCACCCAATGGAAACACCTAATCACGAGGACTGTACAGATAAGAATGGTAAATCCAATCATTACACTACAGAAGGCTGGTGATAGTATCGAGTTATCTTCACACCTTGTAACACGTTAGGAGGTATGGAGGTATGGAGGTATGGACACATGGGGGCGCTGGAGAGGAACCACGAGTCCTATCATTTTGATCAAAAAGTTTCCAAGAAACTAGTTAAAACAATTAGACTTCCATAGTTATGTGCAAACTCTGGTGCAAACTGGTAAACCGAGAAGTACAAGCTGGAGCAAGCTCAGACTTCTCCACCCATTAGTTATGGACTCAGCTCGACCACCTCTAGTAATCAGCAGGGACATTCTATGTGTGGCAACTGCACCAGAATTTCTCTTGATACGTAACTCCCAACTGAAAGGAGCTGTTCCACTTAGAAAAAAAAAGAACTGCATTATCTAGGAAGGAAATAATTCTTAGCAAATACGTAATTGAACTATTTCCTCTGAAATGTTTAGGGAGCTTTTGCGGTTTCTATGGCAACAACCTATCCGTGTCTCCTTTTATATCACATGACAATTATGTGTTTCCCAGCAAAAAGAATAATTTGGGCAGATTTGTTTTGTGCACGATTAAAGAATTCTATCTTTGGCCATTAACCAGTATTAGGAATTGTGCTTCTACCAATGAATTTCGTTACAAAAAAGTTACATTCAGCAAAGTAGGTGGAACGGCACCTTTAACGTGATTTAATCGGAATTAACAGGACTACGGATATGTGTTACTTCTAGCATACATAATACAGAGATACCGCAACCTGAAGATTATACACAAACATCGATATTACCCTAAAGAACACAAAACAAACCCAATAGTCTGCGCGTGAATTACAGCACGGCGAGAACGCAGGAGATGCGGGTGAATGATAAGGGGAAATCCTTTGTATTTGTCTTTTATAATTAAATGCCTTGAAAGCCCTAAATAGTTATAAATGTCTCGTTTGAATACCCGGGCTCCTATCTGGATGAATGTATAACCATTTTCAAAACAGATGAGCAGAAATTTATGGTATTTAAGCTTTCAAAAATTACCCAAGCAGTAACAATCATAAAAGTGGCACCCAGGCAATAGAAAAATGCAGCTGAAAAAGATAGTATTAAGGAAATCTATTATTTTAAAGAGGGAGGAATCTTAATTGTGGGGGTAGGATGTTGTTTTCCTTTCTTTAGAGAAAATAAATGCGGAAAAATAAAATAAGATTTTTTTTTTAGTTCAAATATGAAAATTTCGCAGTTCTGTATAGCGAATATAAGCGTGAAACGGTGAACGTGGATTAAAAAGCAGTAGATAGAGTACCGCAAAGCCCATCAGAGCAGCCATTTTTCCTTCCGGTTTTATGGACCTTTAAGTTATTCCACCCCTTTGGTAGACACTATAGACGGTAATACGAGAGAAGCTTTTTCTTAAGGATACATTAAAAACATTTCCCAAATTTGAGAAGAAAAACAAAGTTTTCAAAATACAAGTGGATTTGATTTTAGTAATATTTTTTTTTCTGTAAAGATTTCTAGGACAACCTATCAGTGTCGGGTTTCATGTCACATGACACTTAAGTGTTCCCCGCAAAAAAATAAAAACGCAAAATCTGTAATATTTAATTTTTTAGGCTGTTTCTAAGGCTACATTTTGTTATAAATGTGTTACGATCAGGAGGGTAGGTAGAACAGCTCGTTTAACTACAGGTATCCTTTTTTTATTATTATTAAATTCTGCTGCTCCAATACCAGGTTTTAAAGAGAAAAAAAAACTGCCAGCAAAGTTCTACTATAAAGAATAATGATAGTTATCTTCAAATTAAATGTGGTTTTTAAACACCTTATTAATGTAATTAAGTAATGTTTCAATTATTAGCTTTTTTTTTGTGATACAAAAGATATATCTCCATTTCCATAGCTCTATTTAATTCTAACCTTGTCTGGTAATTATTGTTCTTTCCCTTTTATGCGTTCGAGGAATGCGGCAATTAGTCTGAATCGGGCAAGAAAGAAGAAAGTCTGGTTCTACAGTTTACCTATACGTGCGACAATTTCATTAAGAACAAAGACTATGTTCTATCGTGTGGTTTGTACGGATTCATTTCATGGCACCTTGGCCGAGACCTAACCTTGAGTGCGCCGGCGTCTGGGTATCCCCCCCAACCACCATTCAGTCGGAACTAGAACAAATTCCCACTTTCATAAGTTAGCAGAGACCACCTGAACGTATGTATGAATAACGGTCACAATGTCCACACAATGAAAAGCCAAGCAGGCACTAAACACAGATGGGTGGAAGGTTTCGTAAACCGAGGCAGATTAGTTTCATGTTGAATCAGGTTTCTCTAGTCGGGTTCCTGTTATCATTAACGCTGATTGCTTATGATGTCATGATGTAGGTGACCTTTTAGGAAGGATCTTGTGTGACATAAGATGCAAGGAAATATTATTATTATCAATAATAATAATAATTAATAAAAGCACACACATAGAAGCAATTAAAGCTTTTATTAACAAGTGATTCCCTTATAAATAGAAAATAAGATATTATATATATATAAAGTAATTTATAAAATTATTAAAATAATTCTGATATATACATATATATATATATATATATATATATATATATATATATATATATATATATATATATATATATATATAGGCTTTCAACTTTTGTTTTCAACCCTTTGATTTGCCAAGCTGGTCAAATTGGCTAATGCCGTTTGAACTGTCTGCTGCGAGGAATGACTCCTGGCGACGATATGGGTATAAAGCCTAATTACACATTCCTAAAGATAAAACAAATTAATTTCCCAGGTGTGTGTTTCTTCATCAGCAAATAATCCATTGTCCTCCGACAACACCTGTACCGCATTGTTAGTGCCTATCTGTTTATCTCTGTTGCACAATGCAGGTGATCGGCGCTCACAGATGATCGTTACGACTGATCCCAGCTAAGCACTTGTCTTAGTCCCAAAGCTGGCCATTGTTTGAAGTTCTTCTTGCGCTGCAATCAGGGGCACACCTGTTGCTGTCACCTCACGCCATACCATCCCCGCTTAAAGTCTTGTCATTTGCACATTCAGAGTCCCGGGAGGGGATTAACTATTTCACACCAGTCAACTTTAATGTTGCAAGCCAAGCGAAACACGCAGACTGTTCCCCGAACACAGGTACCTGTTTGGAACGCTCTTATTCAATCAACAGATGCTCATTTCAATCTGTAAATGTGTGTTTTGATTTGCCTACTCATCTGTAAGAGCAGAGTTTCCTACAAGCTTGTTTTACACTTTACCAATACCTGGAATCATGTAACTTATATTAACGATTCAGGAACACAAACAATTCGGTCTTGTACTGAAATATTATTGGGGTTCAAAAGAATTCAGGAGCACCAAATCTGATTACCCCCAAGAGCCAGGTAAGAACAGGTATGAAAACATTACTGATGGTGATCAACTCCTGCAACCTATAAAATACTAGATGGTTTTGCTTACCCATGTAAGTATGTTTCCATATACACACACACACACACACACACACACACACGCAAGTCACTCAAGAGCTATTCAGTGGTAGCCAAAGAGCTTCCAGTTGTCCATGAGGTACCTGTTGGTGATCCCTGCTATAGCACCAGTTGGTGCTACCAAATTTTATTTTAACTGAATAATCATATTTGATGTTTATCTTCTACTCAACTACCCCATATCCAATATCTTACTAAATCCCACTGTATATGAATGAGAGGAACATGTCCATATGTTCTTTCTTTCCCAGAATCCACGAGCGCTACCATCAATACTACTGCCCGTTAGTATCCGTCTCACACCGTTCTCCTTTCTATAATTCTTTGTGAATACCAGCGTCAGACTCGTTGCCAACAGTTCCCCAGGTGCCATTAACAAAACCCCCTAAAATAACACATCAGAAGAAATGCATTTGCAAGTGTTTCCTTACACAACCCTGTGGCCTACAAAGCTTCAAAGTCCCACTTCTAGTAGGACATTTGTCACTCTGTGCCTGCTTAGTGGACTTCATTTTTGCTTCTTCCTGTTCCTCACCAACCTTCACTGGCTACAAACGTAGTTCTAGAACTCATCTGTTTCAGATTTAAAAAAAAAAAGTAAAAGTACAAACCCATCAGTATTAAGAGAGACTCAAGAATTATTTTACCTTGGTAGAGCTATGCTACTAGCATGAGCGCAATTACCCTCAATTAAATTATTGTCTAAATCACCTCATCTTCTAAGGCCCCCAGAACCAATCAAGTTCCAACAAAGTGGAAGGGCAACGCAATGTAGGAGAATAATTATGCCAAGGTTATAACAAATAATTAAGATGGCTGCTCTTACACACATGCACACACACAAGTGCGAGCACACACACATTTTTTATCCTTTTGTCTTATCTTTTTTATTTAAGACATATATATTAAACATACTAAATGAGAAGGAATGGAAGGTACTATCTTATCTAGAGGATCTTTTCGGTCATTCTATAGATTAAACACTTTATCTGTAGAATATACCTCCCAAAGTTTGCCATCTATCTCTTTAAAAAAATATAACTTTTTTTTTAACGGAATAAAATGTTCGTTTAATACAAACAAGAAGCTGGTTATGCAAATGCATTAGCAAATTTCCTTCCAACGATGTTCCGGGAATGTCATAAGCGAAGTAAGAAGGATCCCGTAACCGGGTCCTTGTCAAATCTCCTTCCTTGGATAACTTTTCATTAAACTCACACATAATCCCAGTTAAGCAGAGACGAAGTTTCAGATATTAAAATCTACGCTTGATACTGTCTGCTTCAAAGAACATTTTTCTGCTTCAGAGCTTCCCAAAGTCCCAAACAGTTTGGGAGCAGATTTCCAGCACACTCTGCCGTCCTTTGGTTTATCTAGAGGCTTAGAAATCTCTCAATAACTGACGGGAGCTCTTAATCCCCGGTGTAAGCCACCAAAGGAGCAGTGGCTAAAGGCTACGAAATCCTTGTCTAATTACAAATAAAAAGTGATGTAAGTATATACATGACTGATAGGTGAGACGTAAATGACAAATAACCATCAGAAAGCCAGCGTCTTTAAATATATTCCCGTCAGACTACCTGTACATTGCATGAATCAATACAAACCAGCGGGACCAATACAAGTGAAAATGGAAATGTATTATATTTTTATTATATTATTAGGAACAAGTGGTGCATAAATAAAAAAATTTATTTTTTATAAAGGTGACAAAATTATTATTTTAAAAATGCTTGTAGAAATTGTGTATTATTATTGTGTGAAATGCATAGAAAACAGAGTGGGTTAAATTTCTTCATAAAACATCAATGACTTATAATAAAAGATAAAGTGCTCGAGAAAACTTTGCGTTTTATGATTCTAAATATCCTTCCTAGTGTTTTTAAATGACCAAATCCTTTGCGGAAATAACTCTTTAATCATGTAACATTATGTCGCATTCAGAATTTTGTAAAAGTGTAGACGAGTCTAGTCCTCAAAATCGTATTTTCATTTTTCATTACATGTTGGCGTGGATTTTGCCCGGAGGCTAATTGGTGGATGAATTCTTTAGTAATTAGAGTTACAAGACCCCCAGGAGGCATTCGTACGTATACTTCTTGCACACGCTATGTTGTGTTCCCACTGAAATCAGCAGCTACTGCCGATCACATGTATGGCAGCAAAACATCAGTGTTTAGATTGGACAAACGTGATTGGCTGCTGCTGCTCCTACTGACTAAGATGGGAGTTCTACTGAGCATGTGCAAGGAGTGTACTGGAACATGCTTCCTGCTTCCAGTAGAGGCAGCTGGGGGAGGAGCTAAACGACATTAATTCTCTACCAATAACTAAAGAATGTCTGCACCGATTTGCATGTAATAAAGTAGGGACGGCGCGTCGATACATCGGGAATAATGAGGAAACCTGATGGGCCGAATGGTTCTTATCTGACGTCACATTCTATGTTTCCATGAGTGCTCCCTTAATTTGCATGTAATAAAAAGCAGGCTGTTGCCTAGAAGCTTCTTAAACGACTCAACATTTACAGCAACGAATAAAAGGACAAATCTGCTAAGGTTTGTGTGTTTAACGTGCTAAAAAGCTAAATTATCTAAGTGGAACAGCACCTTTAACATCTGTTTAACAAAAATGTAACTAACCAATTAGTTGTTTTCCAGGAAGGTCTCTAATGGATATTTGAAGGCCAGTCAATCGTCCCTGAGGATTGATATAACTGTAAGTAGACAGCGGGCCGTTGGCTTAATTACCCCTGTGGTGATAGAGGTGGCTTAGGGATACCGCCAGATGCTTCGCTGACTCAGTTAAAGGTGCTGTTCCAGTTAGTCACCTAATCAACATATTGTACTAAAAGCATGACAAACTATCCCTGAAAAATCTGAATAAAGCAAAATGAACATGGAAATAAATTCATTTACAAGATGGTATGATATTGGAAAGGGAAACTTACGTCATGCCTCTGACGCCAAAAATACCCTTGAAATTAGACTTTTACCCTCTAACTTTTGACCCCTCTGTATATTTACTCCATATATATAATAAAAAAAAGTTCTTCAAATTAACTTGCCTCAAAAAAAGTAAAAGCATGCTACTTGCAGAACATCTTTTTATGTATTTGGCAGCCTCGTATTAGATCAACGTAGAGCCAAACACACACGTTATATCACTAAAGTGTACCTTACATCAGTGTAACGTGCCACAGGCACCACAACGATTTCACGAACCTCCGTCTTGGCGGAACTACAACAGACTTTTGGAAAAGAATAGGAACCCCGCTTGCCATGACATCGGCGGTACACACTGCATTCTCCTAATCCGAGCACATTTTACACATTATTTGAACACCACATTTTTTTGGCTCTCACAGGAGTTCCTGTACATCTCATCCACTGAAACATCAATGAAACACTTAATGGGGTGGTAAAGGAATGAGATTATGTCACACCTGGTGGATTACGGCACGTGCTCTTTACCTTGTAATCCCATCACATTCCTTTTTGTCCCCCACAACTGGGGTTAAACCATTGGTTTACGACCAATGATATTGGGGTACAATGGGTCCAAATCACAATTTGCCTTTTCTAATAATGAAATTCGTGTTGTTAGGACATGATGTCACACCCAACGTCTTCATTAACGCAACTAACCAGATTTACGCATTTGTGAATTACCGCAACATTCTATCCTAGTGCTATCTTGTCAGTCCCGAGAGTGTTAATCACATGCTAACTAAGGGAGAACATGTAAATATTGCTAGGCAAGGTCAGGTAGATCAAATTGACTTAACTGAGATGTTGAGAGCATATTGTAAGCTTGTAAGAGCTGTGCCCTCCTCTACTTCCATACCATTATGTCTTGTGTGTGTTTATGATATTGTTACTTTCATATTATGATGTCTGGATATTGTTAGTTTCAATGTTATCAACATGGTAACATAGTAATAAAGGCTAAAAAAAAGTCCATCGAGCTCAACATTATTGTTTATTCTGTTAACCCAGAGGAAGGCTTTGATGAGACTCCAAATGGTGCTTCAAAAAAGGGAAAAATGTCTTCCAGATCCCAAAATGGAAACCCGAGTGAACAAACAACAAAAGGACAACAACGCTATCATGCGCACTTTATGGCATTTGATGGCCGAGTGTCCCCTTTAAGTTATCTTTTCTTTGCCCTTACAAATGCATGGAGGGACTCAACGTTTGTCCTCTTGTCCTACCCTCAACTTCCTTGGTTTGCAGGAGATGCATTGGGCTGAACATATGCATGCGCGCTCTACTCATCACCAGCCAGCTCCAAAGAGTAAAGCGTTCTGTAATAGCTCTGTGTAATCGGATGGAGCTCTGTAATATGATATATCATATATATATATATAACAATAATAATATTGTGTCCATATATTCTTAATTCAATTTTACTTAACCTCAGTTTTTTGAAGAACTCTACACGGGATCTGCACACCAGACTTACATTAAAGACCACATGCTAAATATTTACATCACAACTTTATAGGTGATCAATAATTATAATTTTCCCAAAATCCAGAAATGTATATAACAAAACATACTTTATAGGTGAAAAGAGGGACCAAAACCCCACTTAAATGAAATAAACACATAGCAAGTATTTAGCCGTTTGCGATCGAGGCTTACTAAATGTACCACTATGCGAGACTATCAGATATGGGGCATATCTAGGGAGATCTAGCGAAGGGTTAAACAGAATAATGACAGTACCCACAGGCTGAAACAAGAAACGTGTTTACCAATGTCTTGCCTTAGTGTAAATTCTAAACTTTCATGTCACTTTCTTGCAAAAGAAAGAAACATTAATTGCTCAAAGCATCACATGCCCTTTTGGCGTTCGAGAAGCGGAGACAGCAGGAAGAAAGGAAAAAAAATAGAGAGAGAAATTTAGTAACGAAAAGAAAAAAAAAAAAGAATTTTATAAAATTATATTTAATTTTGTTTTGTTAAATGTAAAGTTAGAGATAACGTAAATGAAGCCAGTATATTATATCATATAATATTATATATATATATGAATATATAACTAATTGTGTCTATAACAAGCACTACATGCACATTGTTACGACAATCTATCCAATTTAACCCTCTCAGTACATTTTCCCGTTACTTCTCATTCACGCGATGCTTAAATATTCACAGTCGATGAGATGTTTGTCACACTTTAACACCAGTGCATTACCTTGATATAAAGTGACGTTAATGTTGTGACACCCCCTCCTGCACTATTCATATTAAGAAGCAGCTACAGTTTGACAGCGAAGACAGAGGATCTGTATAAGAGCACAAATACTGCATTCACCCTGTAGCCTCATTCAGTCTCGAAGAAGAGAAAAAAAACAAAAAAAGCATGAAGCGATGCAGTTTTTCTTCTTTTTTTTCCCCTTTCTAGAGTGGGTTTTCATTGTGTTTCATCGCTGCTTTTCTGAGGACGCTTGGAGTACAAAAGGCATGAAGATGTTTTCAAAGGATGATGGATAAATTGCTGGGTGGTATATAATATACCCAACGTTGTTGATGGGGCTTTTTATCTTTTACTTGTCTCTTTTAGTTACACACATTTTTTAACATAATTATGGTCTGAAAGAATGCCTTTTCCCCTTCCAAGTATCGGCAATATTTGTCTTGCTTACAGGTTTTAAGAGCCTCCCAATTATATATCACAAAATTAAAAGGAGGGCAATTATAGCGTCTCCCCGAAGACGTTCTTGACCACCATTGTTTTGGCCACTTGTATGTTCTCAGAGCTGATAGGCGTACATGATCTAAGTGGGACGCGTAATCTCACACAGCTGGACGAAATGACAGAAGATTTCTCTGTTCTCTTCGCAGCCTCCATATTATCTTCGTTGGTTTCAGGAACGTAAAGCGGGACCTTATAAACTACCCAACTGTATTACGTCATACTTTATTATAGAAATAAAAAGGAGAAGCCCAATGGAAACCAATTAGCACAATTATCATTTAGTAGGGTATTATTACTAAAAAAAGGTTCTAGAAATCCCTAAAGCTTGTTTAAATGTAAAGTTTCTTAACCAGTTACAAGCTTTGGCAAGGGTATTATTGAGGCAGTATTGTGGTGGTGGTGGTGGGATAACGAGGACTCATCATAACTATAATAGAATCAAAGAAATTGGAACCAAGTGGCAAAATTATCAGTTTCAATCACAAAAAAGATTAAACGTACCTTCAAGATATCGTTAGGATCTTCATCAGAAGACGCAACATATAATTCATGTCCATTAACCACGCCTTCAGCCAGAAAATACTTGAGGATGATGTTGGAGTATGTAGAAAACGTGTCCTCTTCTGTAGAGATGAAGAAATGGGTTTCAGTGACACACTTCCACTGGTTGGGTATCAAACGAGGACACATTCACCGACAAAATCACATAGCTTACAATAAGAAATTGCTGCTTCCTTCTGGGTTCAACCAGATTTCAGTGAATTTGTCCCAAACGGTCTCGTAAAGCAGGGATGCATCTTATTACTCACAAATGCTCACTTAATTAAAATTATGAACTCCTGGGTCAAATGAAACCAAATAAGTAAATTTAAGGACTTCTTTTATGAGTTTGTTTATAAAAATCTTCAATATCTATTTTCTAACACATTTCAGCGAATAATACAGTTACTAAATAAATAATAAAATTTACTACACACAAAAGATGGACATTTACCTAAAAGTTATGGGGGGGGCGCACGGGTTTACTGAAACCAAACACATTTTACAGCTTCTCTTATAAAGTCTTTTGATACAATTCTTCAATTACACAGAGAAACAAAGTAACCGGTAGAATTAGTCCAACGTTAACAAGCAATTTACAGACAATTTGTTTGCAAAGCAGCTGTCAACAACATTAATGTATGCTAAAACTGTTGCCCGTATCTCTAAATGCAATTATATGTGTAAAATATAATAAACTATCTGTAGGGTAGAGGTGTTACTTGTAGCTTGAAGGTTAGCTTTACCTTGAAAAAAAAAAATTGTAGGCGGTTTTCATGTAATTTAAAGGATCGGAGCGGCAAAAACGTAGCATTATATATACACATCTGCATAAATATAATATTGAATTTTATTTGCATGAATAATTAAGACTCTAATCCCGGAAGGAAGGGCAGTATCAGCATATGGATACCTTTTCATGTTTTTACTAAGGTAATCATGATTATTGTGGCAAACCAAGCGCCACCATGACTTTGGATTGTCCTGCTTTCTAAAATGTATCATTTGGAAAAGTAATAGGTCCACTTTAAATGAGGATGGGTCGTATTTTTTATACTTGGTTTGGGTTTCTCTAAACGAGCTTGAAGATCCTTCGTTGACGAGTTAATTATTTCATTATATAAATTATGTGTGTTCATTACAGCAAACAACTCACTGATTTATCCAAAGAAGTTTAAACACAAGACTCTGAATATCCACTGAATACTGTAAGATGTAATTGGTTAATACCTAAACAGTCCACTCCTGCTACAAAAGAACCCCTAAAAATGAGGCCTCTACTACCTTTCCATTATGGAGGCATACAGGGGACAACTGTTGCTGGCTTACGCTGGTCTACTAGTGATAGTTGAAGGTATTTAACACACTGGTCTCATTTAGTCTGTAGCCACTTTTGAAGCACTGCTGGACATCTGTATAAGAAGGAGGATAAGAACTTCTATAGTGCGTGTAGAAGACGTCTTTGTACACGTAAACAGCTGGTCAATATGGCTGTGCTTACCCATCGAGGACAACCTTGCAAGACTATCCCTGTTGTTAACGTGCTACTGCTGTGACTACCCACTGCTACTCAAAAGCCTTTAATCCTACAAAGAGAAGCCCTGCTGTTTACTCTGCTGTGTTGATATGAACTGTTGTAACAGGGCTTGGACTTACCTTTTATGTGGCCGCAATAAGCTGTTCTGTAGAAAAAGTTAAGCCCGGACTGTATCTAGACATAATTAGCTGTAACTAGCATCTGCCTCTACTTAGAACATGTCGGAATCTGGTGTACGACATCTCAATTATCAACAGAACCATTTTACAAACGAGAACATCAATCAATCAATAATGGGAACAACTGATTACGTCAACAAAACCATATGAAACAAAGATCAATCCAAAACATTTATTTCAACAAAAACATGTCTGATATTTTATTCTCGTTTAGCAGGCACTTGGTTCTTCCCTTGGTTGGCTCTCCCACCATGCTCCTTACCACCAACATCACCAGCTCCATCCTCTCCACTGAAGTTAAGCTTTAAGGTACAGCTGAACGAAGCAAGAATTCAGCGTACAGCCAGGAAATACAATTCGAAAAACACCCAAATCATAAATATTGGGGATTGCGTCACACTATGTTGCTATATATTGCTTAGCCCGCTGCTACGTCAAAGCATCCCAAGTTTGGTGAATCCACAGGAGCCTCATTTATGGTGTCCTGAGAAAGCTCAAATTTGATTGAGTCTCGTTTGGGTTAAAATGTGGTGCAGTCCCACTGATTCAGCTCCTTGCCTTAGCAATATATAGCCATATAGCCATGAATATAGCCATGAAAAATTAGATTCGCCGAACTTGGGGCACTCTGACATAGTGGTGGGCTAAGCAATATATGGCCGAATAGTGTTTCGGAATCCACAATATTTATGCCGCAGATAGGTGTTTTATTTTGAATGGTATTCACTGGGTGTGCACTGAATTCTTTCTTTGTTTTTGTACTTTTTGGTCATTACTATTCTAGCAGGAACCCAGGAATCTGAATGTGTGTGCCTTTTATGCTTTTTAGGTTGTGTGCTCCCCTAGTTTGTATATTGTTTTTTAGGCAAAGCTGATTTCTTACTTTTAATCATGCATTATAGAAGGGAACAGGGAAGGGAAATAAGTAAGGGGATAGATATGATGCGAGGGAATGAGCAGCAAGCATTTAAGAATGACAAAAAAACTATCAAAAACCATACATCCAATATGAGAAATATGCCAACCGAGCCACCAATAAATCCAGAGGATTGTCGGGTATTGTCATACCCCAGCAGGTTTACCTCCGCATAAGACGAGTCGGATAGTTCCCCGCACTGGAAACCTATGAGGTCCACTGCCTATTATTGCTGGGCTGGTGGTCAGCCTGTCCCCAGGTGAGGGCAGTAGTCAGTTGAAAACAAAAATGAACAGGAGTGGGGCTAACGTCATGTGACCCTTAAAACCGTCTGTCCGTTTTACTGCAAAGTATTACTCACCTCCTTGGCACGTGGAGCAAGAACGGGTCATAAAATGACCTGGTCCCCAAAGAACTATAATGGATACATTACTTTCAGAGCATGGATACGACTCCCTATTAAGCGGCATCATGTTGTTACATTGTAGTATTCTCACTTAAGACTCTCAAGAGCAACTGCATTTTTTTTCAATACCAACACTTCTGAAACCCTAATTACCACATTTTAGCAGCAGCTAACTTTATGCAAGGTGATTATCAGCCACAGAGCCAGGTTTTATCTCATCCTCGGTACCGAGGCTCCTTGGCAGGCGGTTTGACTTGTTTTCGTTGCTTGGAGCAAAAGAACCGAGTCGTTCAGCCATAAGGTAAGAGAGCGAAGTCAAATCAGGATCAGCAAGCAACACGGCTGCTAGTATCACAACAAACTCACTGATTCACATTGTTATTTTGTAGTATGTTTGAGTAAGCATGCATGTAACATTGTCACGGGAAGACAAACATAGAAACCTTTGATACCTTTTACTGGACCAACTTGTACAGCGGTTCAAAACCTTAGAGGTTAAAGGAGGGACATCTGATGTCTTAAGCGCTTATGTGATTATATTTTACTCTGAACACGGGTATCGCAAATTGTACTACAATAAGGCAATGGAGTGTAAGCTTGCAGACGGGATCCTCTTTACCGAACATATCGGTTTGTCTTAGACTGTCAATTCTGCCTTTGACATATCCTTTGAGCATTTCTATTGTAAGAAGCGCTGTGCACATTGCTGGTGCTACCTAAAATAATAATAATCATAATATGCAATTGTTGTGTTTTAGGAGCCTACAATGTCTTATGAGCAAGCTTGAGTTGTGGCCAGAAAGGGACGTATGAAGATCAATCTGAAATAGTGGGATAAAGAAGACTTAAATATTAGGAACCACCGGCCTTTCACACCACCGAGTAGGCAAGAGTTTGTCTCTGAGATTACATGGGGTAGCCTACATATCAATACATATACAGCGGTCACGTATAGTTTTCCATCTGCGTCCTGAAAGCATATAGGGTGATTTTAATGAAAGTTACCCGTGTATACACAAGTCTCAGTGAGCGATAGACAATGAAATGTCAGAAAACGGACTGAACACCTTCTCCCAGACTCCGCTCCTGTACTTGGAGGATTAGACGCGTCCCCCGAAAGCATTACAAACAATGCATCTTAGATTGTTAAAGTCAATGCATCTGCAGGAATCCCTCAGTTCTTCAATTTGTCACACGGAGAATAGCTTTTTATCGATTCATTTCTAGGTCAGTAAACTTTTCTTGTCTTCAAAAGATCTAAAGTGCAGACATATGGGGCCTCTCTGATACCAGGCATTGTATCTCCGCTTCAATAGTGCGCTGCCATTCAAAGCAAGCGTAACGCGGGGATGATAATAAAACTATGATATTGATGGGAGGGCAAGGAGAACTTGCGAGAAAGATCAGCGTTAACCCGTTTGTTACTAGGCACAACCACGCTGACAGAAAGAAAGGAATTGTGTTTTGCGCTATCTTTGTTGCTAGACGAACGGATATACACTCATCAAGGATTTGCCAAGGGCTGGTGTGGCCCAAGGGACTACCTAGAAAAAGGCCCAAGGGGCACTAATACAAATGGGGGAGGTGCTCCAAAATCCTAGATGGTTCGGACTGCTAAAGGATCCCTGCGCTGGACTGGATCTCCAGAAATCTTTAACAGCATAATATGGGCATTTCAGAATACCATTCCCTGGGAGGATCTTCCCTAATCACACGGCTGCCATTCAGATCCATCAGACCCATTTCTGTATACAGATCTAAGGATAAAGAATTGAAGATCATTTGGACCCTTAACTTCATTTAATTGCAACACAAAAAAGGAAGAGCGCTGGATCTGTTCTGAAACTGTCAACATATAATACAAGTTGCAAGTATATTATTATTCGTTTCTTCATCGGTCAACTTTAACCAAATAATGTCTAAAATAGTTAATCCATTGCACAGCACTGCAGAATATGATGATGTTGTACAAAAAAATAAAACATAATAAAAACAAAAATAATAACGATAAAAATAATAATAATAATGCACGTGCCGCAGGCAGTTTAGAATAACGTTTTAATGACGATAACGGCTCAAAAAAGTCTGGTCCATGCGTGTCCTATGTATATGTTATGGTCTAGCATAAGACGGGGAATCCAGCGTGTCCTGCGACAGGCAGCATATGTTTCTGCAGTTCTGTATTACATTAGAAATGATATAAAAACAAACTGTCCCAAATTATTTATGTCCCTCGGTTCCCAGCCTGTACTGCATCCAGAATCACCTTCTTAGTGGTGCCGCCTGCAGTGGTAGGACTGGCATTTAAGCCTCTTCTGCGCAGTTAATGCCCCTGGCTTTTAAAGCCAGACCACAAATCTCTATATTTAGCTTGCATTCGGGAACAGTGGGTTTTTTTTCCCCCTCTTTCCCATTTCTCTGCCAACAGCTGTATTCATAATGGCATGTTACCTCTGGCTGGTACAACAGACAGACAGAGAACATCCCTACAGATCCACACTGACTAGATGATTATCTCGGACGCTGCACACGCCAAGCGAGTACCACCTAACTTAACAGTAAATTGTTCTACGAGACAACCATACCCCAACCCCAAGCTAACCCTTACTACTGTAGCCATCATTGCTTTTATTTTAAAAATTGCATTTTGCGTTACTTAAAACTCACACAATTTACAGTTGAAATGAGGACTTGGGATCAAGTACTAAAAAAAAAATCTACAAGAATAATATGTGAAAAACACATTCACAACACATTAGTTTCAGTTTTAAAAATGAAATAAAAAAATTCTGCCATTTTTTCTGAACGTCGTCTCTGGTGGAGTCACTTCCACACAAAAAGTGATGGGTTCCACACGCCTTGTCACAGACGCTGGTGAACAGGTACACACGGTTTGCCTATCCCTTATTGTCTCAAGCAAACTAACATCAGAACCTTCTGTCCATCTTCTGTGGCCCTGTGGGAGGTTTTGCATGTAAGTCTAAATACTATGTAAATATGTAAGTATGTAAATTGGGCTTTTTTCCTTAAAAAGTTATATGTAGGCAGCAGAATAAAGTAGCCTAGGCTGACTAGGGGGACCCTCGTCCACTAAATCAGGTCCCCTGGTCCCCCGATGCACCGCAGGGCGGTCATAAAGCAGATCTCTGGAAAAGCCATCATCTTTAAGAGACAGATTGCCAGGCTATGACATCATAACCCGGCGGGCGTGGAAAGCGTGGCTGGAGGTGCTGCCCTGGCTCAGTTCTAGGGCAATGCTCAAGATAAGAAACATCACTAAGAGAAGGAATGTTATGGACGCTTCCAAGGAGAAATAATAACCAGGACTAGAAGACTCAATGCAGTTACTGCCCTCTGTACGGGATGCCTGGCTTTTTTCAGATCTTGGAAGTAAATTGGTTATTTTTTTAAACATTTTGTTTGCCCTTGAAACGTGAAAAAGTTACCCCAAAGGTACCCTGCCGCGTGTTTCTAATGGAAATCCTCGGAGGGCGACATGCTGGAACATGCACAGAAGACCAGAATCAGGAAGCCTCTACTGGGAAAGTAACAAGATGTGTTTGTCAGTGAAACGTCACTTATTTAATTAAAAGGATCACTGAATCAGTCTACTTTAGCGATATCTTAAAAAAGGCAGGACTGCTCCTTTAATTATTAAAAAAAACGCTTAAGTCACGCCAAGTATTTGGAATTCCGCAATGAGTTATTTCACACGTCCATGACCACAAGGCTTGGGGATGCATCCTGTGTGTCAGTTGCGTTTAACATGCACACGACAACACAATTTGGCAAACATATATGTTACTGAATCTGGCAACGGGCCATTTAGCAGGAAGGTGAATTTTGACAACTCTCTCTTTATATAATTGCATTTGGCAAATCACTGTTTTGTAGCTCGGTGGAGATTACCCTTCTAAACTTATACAAGGTGATAAAGTCAATTACATTGACATGTGAAAAGAAACCCAAACAGTCAGGTTAAATTACATACCTAAAGGAGATCGTGTCTGCTAATTAAAATAGCTGCCGCCATTACGAGGATGGGCTTGCACAAGTACAGTCCTGTCTATAGAGAAAAAGATCTGTCTGCGTGTGTGTAGATGTGTACGTGTGTATATGTGTGTGCGCATATTTGTGTGTGTGTGCATGTGTGTGTGTGAATGTGTGTGTATGTGAATGTGTGTGTGTGCGCGCATGTGTGTGTATGTGTATGTGAATGTGTATGTGTGAGGGTGTGTATGTGTGAGGTTGTGTGTATAGATGTCTATGCCTACAGAGCCATTCTAGTGCAAGGTGCTAAAAGTAAAGCAATCTGAATATTCCAATGGTTGCTATGGCAACTGCACCATGATTGCCATGTCTCCAAGGGAAGAACCCTTTGGTGCACGTATATTATGCAAAAACCTTGTTCTTTGGTTCCACCTTTACATATAGTCCCCGACACACCGGTTTCTTTTACTTTAGAATAGTTCTAATACATTAATACCTAAGGAGTTCATCACATCACCTCCTTGAGTCCGACACATGTTTAACCCCCCCCAAAAAATACAGAAAATCAGCCCATCAGGGAAAATTCAGCTGCGTTCTGAATGAAAGGCTGATAACAGAAGAATGAGAGCATCTTTTATGTGAATAATGGTAAACTGTTCTTTATGCTCTGCTGATTAATGTGAAATTAATTTTACGCGATGGATCCGTTTTAAAGTTGTGTCGGTCTGATCCTGCCTACGTAAAAATAGAATACTTTCATCCGAATCTGTTGAACGACTTCAAATGCCCTTAACGAGGAGTGACCGAGGGCATGCGTTTCTTGCAAGGTGTACAATGTTAAAAGCGGCTAAGTATATAAAACCGTACCGCGTGCACATAATAGACGTAGGTGCGCTCATTAAGGAACAAAACTACTGAACTGTGCTAATCTACTGCCGCGATAAACACGACATTTTGGATATGCGAGCCGGCAGTTGCCATAACAATGCCAATTACAGCCTTGTTTAAGTGTCTATATTCCAAATGCAAACATCAAAACAAAACCGCAATTTATAAAATAAAAAATAAAAGCGTTCTGGATTGCGTTCAATAATCATGAACTAACCCCGCCGTATTATTGCAGCAGCAGAGAACGTGTACGATTTAAACAGAATTAAACTCAGAATCTGCTATTAAGTGGTTAAATTAACCAGGATAATGTGTGTCAAATAACAAAGATGAACATTTCATTTTCAAAAGGAGCTAATCTTAGTGTAATGCAATTTATTGCGACTTAAGAGCAGAAGGAGAATCCTCCTCTTTGTAGCCTTGGACTCATATCACATCGGAAGATTTTCCTAAGCGGTTTAAAACAGACAACACTGATCCCAAGGCATGCGCGGCTCATCAGGACTAATCTCTGGACTAGAGAAGAAAAAATAATCACAAATACCTATACTCATCATTAAACTGAGACAAGACAAGCATGAATTATTCCGCATTGACTGTTAATGAATGAAGCCCCTCGATAATAGTGCCGACCTACCATGACTTGTACTTGTGGGCAGCCCATGGGCTTTGATATGCCAGCCCATGAAGATTACGATATGCAAAGATATTTAAACTTTTACCCATGTGTATTTCTTTCGTTGCATTTAATTTCCTTGTTGGATATATCGGTGTCCCGAGTTAGTACTCCTCATTGCTTTTATTGCCTTAATCTTATCGACAGCCACCCTTCACAAAGCAGATCTGCCCTTTTCCCCAATTCCTACCTTACGGTTCTGTCCACTAAATAAACTGAAGTAACAATGCTTACAAATTAAAATAAGCATCACGCATGCTTCAGAAAACCCTCTTGTGTGTCTACCGTGGGAGGAGGTATCTTCATTAACCTTCCATTCTCATGATCTGCATGGGTTACGCATCCTTTATTACGCTTCTGACAAATGTTGTTTATTGGTTTAGGAAGCCTTTGTAAGGATGAGCACAAGAAATGTTGACTCTGCCACAGGCTGCCACCAGACATCGGCTGTGATTGAAACAGTCCCCACTAACCACAATTTTATTGGTTGAATTATTTCAAGGTTCAATACACTGCAATTTAACTTTTTATTGAAATGAAGAAATACTATGTTTCATGGACATCTACACTCATTGGCCACTTTATTAGGTACACCTTTCGCCTTTTGCCTTCAGAACTGCCTTCATTTTTCGCGGCATACTTTCTACAAGCTGCTGGAAACATTCCTCAGAGATTTTGTTCCATACAGACACGATGGCATCACGCAGTTGCTGCAGATTTGTCAGCTGCACATCCATGATGCGAATCTCCCGTTCCACCACATCCTAAGGGTGCTCTATTGGATTGAGATCTGGTGACTGTGGAGGCCATTGAAGTTCAGTGAACTCATTGTCATGTTCAAGAAACCAGCTTGAGATAGTATGAGCTTTGTGACACGGTGCATAATCCTGCTGGAAGTAGCCATCAGAAGATGGGTACACTGTGATCATAAAGGGATGGACACGGTCAGCAGTCACATTCAAATGATGCTCAATTGGTAACAAGGGGCACAAAGTGTGCCAAGAAAATGTCCCCCACACCACTAGCACCAGCCTGAACCATTGATACAAGGCAGGATGGATCCATGCTTTCATGTTGTTTACGCCAAAGTCTGCCTTCTGAATGTCGCAGCTGGAATTGAGACTCATCAGACCAGGCAACGTTCTTCCAGTCTTCCGTTGTCCAATTTTGGTGAGATGGTGCGAATTATAGCCTCAGTTTCCTGTTCTTAGCTGACAGGAGTGGGACCTGGTGGGGTCTTTTGCTACTGTAGCCCATCTGCTTCAAGGTTGCATAACGAGTGGTTATTTGAGTTATTCTTGCAGTTCTGTCATCTCGAACCAGTCTGCCCATTCTCCTCTGACCTCTGACATCAACAAGGCATTTCTGTCCACACAACTGCCGCTCACTGGATATTTTCTCTTTTTCGGACCGTTCTCTGTAAACCCTGGAGATGGTTGTGCGTGAAAATCCCAGTAGATCGGCAGTTTCGGAAATACTCAGACCAGCTCTTCTGGCACCAACAACCATACAATGTTCAAAGCCACTTAAATCCCTTTTTCCCTATTCTGATGTTCGGTTTGAACTTCAGCAAGTTGTCTTGACCACGTCTACATGCCCGAATGCATTGAGTTGCTGCCATGTGATTGGCTGATTAGCTATTTGTATTAACAAGCAATTGAACAGGTGTACCTAATAAAGTGGCCAGTGAGTGTATATGTTTATGACATGTCGGAATCCATCACATGTCGGACAATGCCTTTCTAGTTATTCTATCTGCTCAAAGAGCTCAAACTCTACACTGCGAGGGAGGTAAGCGTGACACCGTGATGGCACAATGACTGGAATGGGTCACTTGCACCATAGATGATGTCTGCCTCCTCACACCTATTCCAGTACAACAGAATGGTCTAATTGGTGGTGGTTCTCGTCTTTAAATCTTGTTCCTGTTGCCTGAAATAGAAACCTGGCTTTTTCCACTGATGCATGTATGGTGGCTTGCCAGGTGCAGGGACCAATCAAGAGCTTGTGGGTGTTTAAACCAAGAGCTATGGTAGGTGGGTGCTTCTAAAATCTTAATTCGTATGTAAAAGATGTACTTAGATATATAGATATTTCGGGGTGGGGGGGCAATCTCACAGGAAAGTGACAATTCAGGGTATTCCAAGGTTCCTAGGATCTTAAAATATTTGAGAAGAGTAAACAGGTCTCAAGAAGCCTTCCTTAATTCTGGAGGGGGGATTGGGTTCAACCTCAGAGGGCACGTCAAATATATAAAGAGACAATTCAAGCATCTGTAATGGGGACTAAATCACATAACAATAAATTATCAATTATCATGAATGTATTATTGATTTGTTTCTAATGCTAAATAAGATATGTTTTTACTAGATAATAAAGTCTGTGATACCGCAGTCACAGCGGACGGGATGATAATCTAACCTCTGGAGAGAATCCACAGTGCAGGGGCTCGGAACTCATAACCTGAGGACCGAATTTAATGGAGAGCCAGATATTAAGGAATGAGAATATAGCGTAGTCAAACAAGCCAGGTTCATACACAGAGTCATAGAAAAGCGGAGTCAAAATCAAGACCAGGTCCAGATCAAGCAGTTTGGTCACAGGGAAGCCAGGGGTAAAAACACAGGGATACTCAGAATAAATCACACAAAGCATAGAGAGACTGTAAAGAGACTCTATAGCAGGAAAGGACTGTACCTATTAGCTGATTTAAATAGCCCTCGCTAAGAAAACCCAGTCCTCCAGGTGATTGGAGAGGCAGAGAAAAGGGAGGGGGTATATTTTTTTAATTGGTGGTCCACCCATGCGCGGAAAGCCTCTGAATATGCTGGGAAGCCACGTTGGATACGGCTGGGTTCCGGGAAGATGGCCATCCATATTTACAGCCAGGAGGTGCCGCATGTAGTCTCTCCGGTGTCCTCGGCATGGAAGGAAGCTTGTGAGTTCTGTTTGCTAAGCCTTGTTTAGAATTTAACTTTCTGAGCAACTTTATTATTGCATCAACGTCAAACATAATTTATGCAGAGGCATGCCTGGAGGCGTCAACGTCGCGATGGTATCTAGGCTTCAGTAAAAAACAGCGTTAGCTTCTAGCCTATGAGGTTATCTTCCATTATCTTTAGCGTTTCATAGTATTGCACGGTCCGAGAGCAGGAGTGCATCTTCAGGCGTAAACGAGGTGCCAAAGGTTTCCTCTACCAAACATCCATTAGAAAAGGAATTCTCTGGGATGTTAATAGTTCATTCTAAAGGACTATCCCCAAAAGAGTCCCCCACTATCTAACTTTAATAGCCAAGGTGCAAACTATTTGTTGGAAGTACCTCCAAGCTTTACTGCACTCCAAACTGTTCAACAGATGAAACCCAGTTGCCATGTTAAATATTGCTATTACTTTAGCTTTAAAAAGTCAATGAGCTCTTCCATTTGAAGAAAAAAAAAGATAATATACTGCATTACCCACTTAGTTACCCTAGTCTATCTTATTATAGAGATTTTTGTGCTCTCAAACCTTTGCCAAAATGGGGGTGGGAATAACTTTTTTCTTAGTGAATAAATGATGGTATTTTAAAAGTACTTTTGTCTAATTGTATTTTTTTGTGTGAAATCTCTAAAGCTACAGAGATGCTTAGCAGGATTATAGGACACTAATAGGTTTCAAATGGACATCTTCAATGCTAAGTTATAGAGAGTTCACTACATGCCTTAAGCCAATGGCCCGTGATGTTTGTCACTTAGAGTCAACAAGAAACCATAAAACAAATGTCATTACACTTTAAAGCATTTTTGGGAAGATCATTTGCGGGCCTTTAATAATAAAGACACATTTCTCTCATTTGGTGATCGTTTTAGAAATGTCTTTTGTGCTAAATGTTTCGGAAGTAAAGTCACTTGGTGAAACCCTGTGACATGCTGCGGTAGAAATTTTAAACATAGGAAAAAATATGAAGAAATATATTTTTCAAAATTACATATAAAAAAAAAACTATTTTAAGAACTAGACTTTAATTGCTAAATTAAATAATGTACATATAAGTGGTGGTTTTATTTAAATACATGATCCTCTTCTAAAGAATTATAGATATCGGGTTACAAGTGTGAAGTTAGCAAATTGACTGCAACATTAGCAAATGATGAGGAAAAAAGAATTTATGAATGCAAATATATGTACGTATTCCGCATACGCTTTATTGGATCGACCAGACAAGTCATAGCGATCGATTTAAAAGAAGAATTCATGCAGTAGTTACACTTGTCTGAAGCACTGAATGAGCTTTTTGCTTGATGGTCCTGCAATGACATATAATGTCACGGAGCTCAATCTGACTTACAAAGTGGATTTGGGCGCAAAACGCACCCTTACTCAGTCCCTAATGCCAAGATGCAACCGTCACACGATTATACCGTTTTATCGCATATTAGATAAGGACAATGTTCTCCTGTGTAAGGATGTCTACTTCCTATATCACTGCGCAGTTATCGTGGGCTCCAGACATAAGGTGTTCCTTGCTAGTTCTGTAAATATTCAAAGTAATTTCTGCTTTATATACATAAAAAATATTCTTTATTATTAACAGCTTATGTGCCTGTTGTTGAAGCGAGGGGCACAGATGTTTTTTCATTGTCTGGCTTTTCACCTTTCTTCCTTGTCTCTAGCCCCCTTCCTTTTCTTTCTTCTTCTTCTTCTTCTCCATCTCTTCTCCCTCCTTTTATTTTCTTCCTCACCACCACATCCTCTCTCTCCACCTTCCCTTATCTTCTCAGCATCTTCTACACTCTCTCTCTCTTTTGTCCTACTCGTATTCACTTCTATCTCTATCCTTTTCTTCTTCTTCCTCGTTGCTCCTCTTTCTCTCATCTGCATTATCCAGTAACACTATCCACCTTCCACTCCACTAGTCATACTAGTCATGGACGGGGGACACAAAGGTCCAATTATGGTGTGTGTGTAATATACATATACAAGATTGATATTAAAGATCGGCACCGAAACAACGAACCAAGGTATAACTTATTGGACTATATATATACACACACACATACGTGTCTGAAAAAGAGGTTGGTTTGGATTCTGTATAAAGATCAATCAAATCTTTGGGCTTGACCTGGGGAACAGATCAACCCCTATTGCAATTAAACAATATATTAAGGACAGGGAGGGACTGTTTTTTTGGGGGGGTGCTTTTGGGAAACCAAACTGAGCGGATGACTAGCACTCAGAAAACACAGCTCAACTAAACATAATTCCTGCTTGCCACGGAGCGTTCCAAGGGGCCTTTAATGAAACTATGTAATGTTTAAAGGATTTAAAAAAAAAATCTGTCTAAACTTTCTGTTCTCATAATTGCCCTTTATGAAGATCGAGCTGGTGAAAATTCCTCTTTAATTTTACATAACTGTCCAAAAGGCAGCTCCAACAACCAGACATATGTCTTGGACAGTATTTTGGGCGAATTCCGTGCATGTGCTAAAAAGGGACCACATGAGTACCCCTTGCTGTGATGTCACACATTTGCCTATTTATTGTGCCGGACTTGAGCGTGACATAACATGTTGTTGGCTGTTCCTTTGACGGGACTGTTGGTTAGTATGGTCCATATCTACTAGTAATAACAATATCTTTAAAAAGGTCTTAAACAAATTGGAAGTACTGACCAATCAGAAGAAGTGTCCCAACTGCTAAACCACCACCTAGGGGGGAAAAAGTAGAAAATTATAAAATACATAAAGAAAGGACACGATTATCTAAAAAATTAAGAGCTGTATTTGTATTCTGCATCCACAAAAGAAGCATCGGTAGCACTGACAGCTACACAAGCTGGTAACGATATAGACTAGACTCAAACCCAATGTCCATCTTGTCAAGAACACAGGAAAGTAAACTGCAGGCAAATAGATAAACAATGCCTCTTGCCTTTAATTTTTTTGCCCTGTCTCGGGTCTCCTTGCCCACAGACTTGAGGAGCAGGTCCTGGTTCTAGCTTGGCTAGTGGGCTTATCACAAGAGAAGCCAAGACAGAGCTTGGACCCCAGCGTGGGCATACGCCCAGCCTTATTTATCTAAATTATTTGTATTTATGTATCCAGCCATCGGCCGTTAGCTTCTAAATGCCAGCGATGCCCCGTCATGGCCGGTCCGGCCCTGGTGCCAGACGCAGCATCCCCATTAACGTACCTCCCGACAAGCAAAAGGACAGAGAGGATCATCATCGCCTCCGGAGTGATGTTAGAGACGCTGACAGCTATTTATGTTATACTTTATTTACACAATTCCATTTACAAACACATTTCCTGCTTTTTATTAAGGAATTATTGTGACTTTAAGGGCTGTAGAACCTTGTGATACCCTCACACCCAGCAAACGTTCTGTCCTCCTAGAAGAGAGGTGCATCAGGGGAGGGAAAAGGTATAAAAAGATATGGACAATAAGGATAGATGCTAACCAGCACGTTAACAAGCTGATGGGACAAAGGAGCGGAAACATTTGGATCCCAAACAGGGACTGTCCCCACAGAAGAAGGGAACCCGGCAGGTATGTTTTTAGGATCACAGCATCATCGAGGACAAATGGCAGTAAGAAGATGCCGAGTTCCGTCAGCATTCACACACCTAAGACGTGATCCAGGGAGGGCACCCCAGAGGAAATCAGCAGCTGCCCATTTTGCACGGAAGGCCGACATCCTGGGATAGCCGGAAATTTCCCGCGGACTTTCCTCCGAAAACTTGTTTCAAGCCCAGCTGACAGATCACTGCCACTCACACCTCGTTTACCGGGCGCAGCCATCTTGCTTCACCCGTTCTAAGCGCAATGCATTGTGGGAGGTGAGGCGGTGACTGCTAACCAATCAGAAAGCGCGAGAAGGCGATTGGGCCAATCAGGAATCGCTTTGCTCAAGGTCAGTGGCATGATCTACCCTTAGCTGCCCGGCGTCAAAACATTCGTGACATTTGTCAGGTGAGTGTTGGGCACGGAGTTTTATGCATCTCTATCGCGTTACAAATACATGGAGTCTGATAGGAAATTATAGCTGCTAACATAACTATATGTAACTATATATATAACTATATATATATATAATATAACAATTTGTATATATCTCAATTCAAAATATTTTCATAGCAGGGTTACATTTGTTGGATTTGGTTACATTATTATTTTTTCTTTATTATTAAGGGTAATATTTAGTATAATATGGTATAGTATATATGGAAATGTTAATACTCAATACAATGGCCAGTATCATTCTGTGTGTATGTGTATATATATATATATAATTATTTATTGTTTTGTATAGCGTCATCAAATTCTGTAGCGCTGAAGACCATAAAGAGGCATTAGACTGTAAGCTCAATGGGACAGGGGCCTCCTTTCCTAATTAATTCATATCTTTAATTCATTATCTTTTAATTATATGGCACCAACAATATATACAGTGCTTCTTACAGTCCGTTCATTCAAAACTAGAACTGACGGACTAAGGCGAACCGATAGATCGGGGAAAGAGAGCCTGGCACGTAAGCTCACAATCTACAGTATAGCACATCCCTAGACAAGGGGGTCTAGTGACACCCCCACATGTTTCTGAGTGCCATCATGCCCATGATTGGACTTTTTAAGCAGGTTCACTGAGCAACTCTGTCCAGCTCTGGTACAAACATACCTGCCAGGCATCCCTCTTTTGTATGGACAGTCCCTTATTGGGATCTAAATTAGTCTGCTCTTTTTTAATCACATTGGGGTCCTTTAAAAAAACAAAAACAAACAAACACAAAGTATAAAGCAAATATATTTTCTACGTTGATACAAACCAGAGGCACTAACGTGTATCTGTTCTGTGTTACGCTGCGAGATCGATGCAAAAGCGACACGTCACCCCCATCTGAGCATCACGTTCCATTTTCTTTCTTCACCCCGGTCGCTTGTCCATATTAGTCCATAGGTAGTCCTATGTAAGTATGTTTCTCATTATCAAAGACCACTAGTTTATTATTAAGATGACTCCCCATTTATTCCGGGGGATACTGTCAGAACCTCTACAGCGGTCAAATTTCTCAGTGTTTTGGCCCAGTGGATTCAATTATTTCCACTCAAGACCTTTTCAGCCAGTCGCCTTGGTGAGTTCTAAGATTTCTGCCAAATAAGCCTGCTGAGATTGCGTACTTTTAACAGATAAAAATATAGCCATATTAATTTTGCTACTATTTTGGGCTGGTGGTGTCAAAAACTGTGTTTTCATTCACGTCAAACAAACTAGTTTTCTCCTCTATTAGCCCCCTAGAAAGTAATTAGGTGCTGATTTTGTTTAAAAAAAAAAACATTTTTTCTCCCTGTTTGAATTAAAAAAATGAGGATTTTTATCCCCCAATGTATCTTAAATTCCTTCATCATATTGGCCCCCCTGCTGGTGTATATGCATTTTTAATCCTCCCCAATTCTAGTGCCAGCATTTCAGTCCGTTCCGTGTAACGAGCAGGATTTGGACAGCTCTATCACAGTCGAGTAGTTTAAACAGTAGCGTTATTGGTACTAGACGAAGCTCCTTCAAGGTGAGATATTATTAAACCCGAGAAGGTTTTTGCATACGCTCATCTGCAGTGTTATCGCACGGAATCATCACACCGCCTCTTTCTGCAGTTCCTTGAAAATCCCGATATGAAGAATTTACATAAAACACGACCTGGGATGACTATTTCTGCTGTATGTTTTTATAAAGCATACGACACATTTTAGGGATAAAATAACACGGTGTAGTGAATCTTAATCTGAAATGACATTGGGCTGCCAGAGTGAGACTGCTGAGCTTGCAGTATAAACACCCCTGTGATGGATTTTCTACCGAAATTCTTTTCCCCTTCTATTTAAAGGAACAATAATGGTAAAAAAATGCTTATTTGAACAGCGCCTACTGTTTATTTTTGGTTTGTTTACAGCAGAACATCTTGCGTGTCTTTTCTTTACACATGGGGACAGAGCTGGAATGTTACGGCCTAAAATGTTCATTGTTATTATTATTATTTTTAATACTTAATAATTTTCCCAAGTGTCTGTTTCTCAACTCCCCCACCAGCTAATTTTTTAAAATAATGAATTTTAAAAAAAAATTAAATATCAGAAAACACAAAGAAATACAAAGAGCATTTTATAGCGTAATTTACTTGGTTATTAATTTTGTTTTGTGTAGGCTTCCTTTAGTAAGAATAGTGGGAAGAAGGGCATTGCACTTTTTTATTTTTGGCTCATGGTAAGGCAGACTGTTCCGGTGACTGGTTTCATCTGTCGTAAAATCTCCCGACGGTTTCTTTTTTTAAAGTATTATGTGTTATCATAAATGTAGTCCATCTCTTTCTTGGTTCCAGCGTATCTTTTGTAAACACAATTGGGAAACTGCCGGGTCATCAATGGCATTCATGTTCCTAATCTTCTTACTGGCGTCTGCCATTCTCCTCTCCCAAAGCCCCTTCCCTCATCAATTCTGGAATGCGGTGGCATTCGGTTCTGCCAATTAACCCATTCGCAGACAGACTTCTACAACGCTGCCTCTTTCAAACCCGTTGTCCTTCAACAGGTTAATAGTCCATAGTCAACAAATCAGATTAGCCGTGGAGTCACATGACTTGCTGGGCCTGGCAGTCATGTGACTTGGGCTTCCTGCTGTGGTCCATGCTGTGCATCGAAACAAGGTATTTGGGTCTTGAAGAGTTTGCAGCCGTAATTCCAGATTCATGCTGTTTCGTGCTTACAAAGAAGATGACTTCATTTTCCTTTATACGCCTAAGAATAAGATGAGAATCCAGATCTTCTTATACCAGCGGGGATGGCTTTCATAATCTTGCAAGTAAAGAGGTAGAAGTTTTGTAATTTTTTTTTTTTCCGCCCTGGAGAGCGGAACCTCGGAAGCCGGTTCCTATTTTTCCAATGCGGTAAATATCTATGTTTTGCAGTATTAACAAAATAACAGTAAAATACAGTTCTTCATGAGATTTTGGATTTATTTCAACAATACTCTCTAGTAGGCTGGCTTGTTCTGGGCCTAAAATGGAATTAATAAACCAGTTTTGCATTAGGAGGTATTTTCCGGAAGCGCTGTGTAGGCACCAGAAGCCTCGTGTGAATATCTGAGATGAAATGGTCTGCTTGATAATCACAGAATCCATGTAAGCTCTTGGCAGATCCTTCAATGTCCCGCATTTTTAGGGAAAAGGTGGATTTGTTGCAATTTCTGTGACGGTTCTTATCGCTGTAGCTGAGACAGCTACAAAGTTAATCAGGTTGTTCAAACGATATTGTACGTGCTAGATGTAATTGTGGCTATTCAACATCACGATTCTCTTTTAAAGCCTGCAGGGTAATGAGTTGGCACTGTCCGCCATACTTTCCTTCTGCACAGCGCTTCCTTAAAAAAGTGGAGCGCTGGGATATGACATCATATCCCAAATAGACAGGTCAGAGGAGTGCTGAAGGTAAATACGCCACTGCTTACCATAACTATGATATATACTCCAGTACAAAATCCCAGCACTAGGCGATGACGCAGCGCTGAGACCAGTTTGTTGTTATTCGGTAGGCTAGATCAGGGCTCGACAAACCCTGACTCGAGACCAGGGCTTGACTAGAAACCTATTCCTGGTGCCCAGGGTTTTGTAGGGCTGCCATCATGAATCCGGTACCCTATGCTTTCCTGTGGGGGTGTAGTGTAGCGGGTGTCATGAGGCTCTCAGGGGGATCGTGTAATACACGGCACTAGCCTTGTCGCGCCCCTACAGGAAAGCATAGGGCGCTGGGTTCACAGCAGAAGATAGGCAGTGGGGTGGCCGGTCTCCACAAGGTGAGAGGGGGAGTAGTGTATGTGGGTGGGTGTGTTTAGTGTGTAATGTGCGATTTTATATGTGTATAGTGTTAGCGTGTGTGTGTGTGTTAATGAGTGTGGTGCTAGCGTGTATGGTGTTTGTGTTACAGTATGGGATTATCATAAATTTATATGTCAGAATATAGTTTGTGTATTAGTGTATGGTTTTAGCATGTGTGTACATGAGCGTGGAATGTTAGTGTGTGTCTGTTACTGTATGGTGTTAGTGTGTAAATGTATGTTAGTGTGTAAATGTATGTTACTGTATGGCAAAGCTCAAGAAACCCCGGGCACCAGGAAAATAAAAACATGATTGGCTGGCTCCTAACTTCTCTAGCTCCTAGATCTAAACCAGACTTGTGGACCTCTGGGCTAGATATCAAGTTTTTTAAAAGCAATAGTCCATGCATATGTATTTTTTTTTTTAAATTGGTTTGAAGGATTTTGAGGAATTATAAAGTTGCCGAGTTAATTGATATGTGCAGAATGAGCGTAGCTGCAGAATGAGCGTAGCAGCATGTTGAGTTCACGACAGATCTTATCACTTTTATATTCTCTAAAAGATTAGTAGCACAAATGGAATAATCAACATATTTGGCTGTCATCTGCTGAGCAGAAAGGGGAGATCACAAGGTTTTTGCTGTGGCGTTGGTCTTTTTTTGTTCAGGCCCCCATCTGGGAAAGCCATCGTGTGTTCTCAGATGGAACTGTGGCTTGTTGTAATCTGCTTAGCTGCACCGCAGTTAGAATCTTCATTCCGTGTTTGTGTAATTTATAATTTTAATGAGGCCGGCGCTCTTGCAGGCTTTGAAATTTATTAAAACCTCTTCTGTGCGTATGCTTTTGTTCCTCGTTGATGGACTCGCCACGTTCAAAAGTGATGAATTTTATTTGTGGGCCTAACGACGACTGTATATCACCTTACTGCTCAATTGATATTTAGATGTATTTTTAATGACTAGGGCTCCCTTTTTCCCCTGAATTGTAAGAAGATGTTGAAATGTCTCCAGAGTAAGAAATGTGAATTTATAACATCATTACGCTTTTTGTGTAAGTTTGATTCATATTTATTCAATGTCCCTTTTTCCACTTGATTATCATTGGGGGTTCCATACATTGAGGTAGATAATATGTACCAATAACTTACAGTAATATTGTGTTACATCACACACAATCTATTGTAGCGTCCTCTTCAACGTGTGTTAGATACTGGTAGAATTTTAAACACTTCTTTTTTCTTTTGCTGGGAAGGAATGAATATATCTCCTGTACTGGAATAGTTAAAAGTACAATACCAGGTAGCATAGGTGACCGAGGCATTGAGGTTTAACAATTTCTTCTGAACATGAATCGGTTCACTGTCTCTTCTACCTCCTGTTTGAAAGTCTCATTTCTAGACAGAAAATGAAGGGCAATGTATCTCACAACCTCCAGTACTCTACATAGAAAACAAGAAGTAGGCGAATGAACTATGGAATAGCACCTTCTCAACAAAGTGGGATCTCCAGACCATTTTTTATAAGTTTTTCCTTAAAGGAGCAGGGACTATATGAATGCTCCTTTATGGCATTTCTAACAATCACCATAACAACCCCGCGCTCTGCGGAAGATTGCTTTAACTGCTCTTCGTAGCCACTTGGCTCATTGCGTTTTGCCTGTTTGGCAGACATGGATGCCACTGTGTCGAGTGAAATCGGACAGGACTCGCTCCTGATCTCTGGGGTACAACCAACAAGGTGGACCAAAGCCTCTGTGAAACGAAATAGTTTACCATCTAAAGAGTTGGTCAGATGGTTAAAGGGCATCAGTGGGGCAAACTATGTCCAGCTCGCTAATGACTGTGGGGGAAAAAAGTGTGCATTTATACCCCTTTAACACAAATATCTTAACTATCCCAATGTGTTAAATGAGATACGAGCTTTAATTCCATACTTTTTTAAGAAATGTATCGAAAAAATCTGGTCTTAGAATAATTCATGGGGTAAATATTGCTTATTTGTTTCCTTACGGAATCCTTATGCCAGAAACAAGCAATAACTCCGTAAAAAGAGTTTTTCTTCCTCATCTTGGTTAACAAATATATATTACAGTTTTACATTCTCTTCAGATTTGTTATATTTGTTTTTTTCCGGATATTTATATTTTATTATTCTTTGGCTGAATGGACAGGCCACTAAAATGTTTGTCGATTAACGGCTAAGCTGCTTTTGCCCAGTGACCCCCAAACACAGCATTTGCGACCAGTCTTTATATATCGGGACATACACAAACACTCGAAGGTAACTGGATCTAATTACGGTAACCGTTTCCGAGGACCTGCTTGGTTCCGTGGACTATTCAGTGTCTTTCCCACAGTGTCACCGAATGCTCCGTAAAGTCTAAATCCTCGCATTGATTCCTTAATTTTATTATGTTCCCCGTTGTAATCCGAGATCACAACAGACAATGTGCTATTTTCCCCCGGACTTAATTTCCTCCATCTCGTTTGGGCCACATTATGTGCAGGAAAGGAGTACAATTCTCAGAGGGGCCGTCGGTGATGGATGTAATAGGGGGGATTTATTAGGACTAATTTATGTGAATGTATTTTGTCGTCGCCAGAAAGGGCATGTAGTGTTTCATCTGCATCACATATTGTGTGTTGCAGGCAGTCTATAGAAGACAAGGCAATTGCATATGGATATTCTCTTGATATCATTCAGTTGCTGTGTAATCTTATTATGCAAAGTTCTAATCTTCACCTAGAGTGAATGCCTCTGGGTCAGAATATAGTCATATTACGGCTTTAGAGGTCATGTTTTGTGATCCTTGTCTTATTCCTCTAAGTAGATCTGGGATTTAAAGGGTATTCCCCAGACAGTCCGATAGATAGACGGCAAAGCCTGCTGCCTGTTTTTTTTTTTGGAAGACGAGACCAATATGAGGTCCCTGGTAGGATTAAACTTGATTTGTAGCTGTTGGATTTCTTAACAGATGTATTATTGGACAGGGAATAGGGGGCCACCAGCGCGGTGAGATTGGAACACGATTGGCATTATCGGGAAGTCGTCTGGCTGCTAAAACAACAGCTGCATGTGGATTCGACTTCTTTCAGGTGAAGCTCCTTCCAGTCATTTGGAACGGATAAGATGAAAAGAAACCTCGGCGATAATTTTGATGTCTGCAAGATTTAGTACCAGTGTAATGGGATTAGCGGTAACACCTTCGGCGCGGGGAAAGCCACCTGGCGCTTTAACTGGCAGCAACCGAGAGCAAATCCGTTCCCGTCTCTTGGATGTCATTCATGGGGCTCGGAGCGATTGCTACCCTGCGTGCTGTGATTAATTTCATAAGAACAAATCAGGTGACGGAGGCAGCGAACGTATTCACAGCGCTATACGGTCAGAGTCTGGGCCGGCAGCGAGTAATAACGGCTCTATTTCTGCATACTGCTACATACGTGTCCCAAATAGGCTTCGTCTTTTATCCGCCTGCGTTCTCCGATCACGGTGGGCATGAGGGGCGCTCGGCCGCCGGGCTTGTGCTGGTCACCGTTTCAGCTTATTTTTTTTTAAATTAGTGCTGAATATGTTTCACATTCTTTAAATCTACCCCAGACTTCATTGTAACCGCTTTATCCCTACAGCGTTATAGAGAACTCACTTCAATTTTAACACTTGGTGGGGCCAAAAGATGAACTGACCAAGGAAAGAGATGTTACCCCCCCACCCGCCTTGTATCCCAAGGGTTAAGCAGGTGAATTCCAAGGGTTAAATATTAAAAAATATAATAAAAACAGAAAACATTTATATCAATTACTAAATAGCGGGTATATTGAGTGTTTTTGTTCTGCAGGGAATTGCATCATTTTGGTATTTTGTTAACTTAGACAGGATTACCTGGGTGTTTGAGAGCCGTAGTAATCGGATTGTCATGTTAATCTTTACCCAAACTCATTTTCTTGCTGGAGGGGCTTCCAACGATCTGAACAATGTCTTGGTGGGATATAACTGGCAGAAAGGGGATTATTATTAAGTGTATTTTTTATTTTTTCCCCACTTCCGGACTTCATTAGTACTAGATATTGCTTTTTAACTGCAGTTGAGAGCTTTAGTGAAACAGTCTGACGATTTCTTTTTCAGGTAGCCCTCGCTATTGTCATTAAGCGATTCGGAACATGTTCTGTATGTGTATCTATCTATTTAAAATACGTTCAGACCTTTATTTTTTGATTCCTAATGTTTTTCCAATTTTCCCTATCCTTTTCATATTGCTATTAAATATAAATGTTAATGATAATAGAAATATTTTTAATTCAAAGTATTAAATAACCATTATAAAATAATTATGCAGCTATATCAAATGTAATCTCCCCCTGGAATACAATGTATTCACATTTATTTAAAACATATATTACAATGATATCAAGTTATTCATAAGTTTCATCCATCCCATCCCGTTAGAGATCCATGCCCAAAGACCCCTATATATTTTATTTTCTTATAAGCATATTAATATTTTTTTCTGATTTTTATTTATTTTATTTTCTTTTTCCTTCCAGGGCTACATCTTCTAAGTACAACGTAACCATGCTGAGAAGGGCAGTTGGAAAAACCTTGGGCTTCCTCGGGTACGCTGTTCAGTACGGCTGTATAGCTCATTGTACATTTGAGTATATTGGAGAAATAGTAATAGTAAGTATCACACAGGCTAAACTTCTAGTATCCATTGGCTATGCTCATTTAAAAACACTTACACTTAAATACAGCATTAGAAACATCATTCCCAGTACAATTAAATGTCCAAATCGGATGTGGAAATAATTATTTAATTTGTGTAAAATATTGCCTTCATAACGTTTTCCGGGAAATGTTTCTTTGTTGTGATTAAACTTTCAAAGGAAAGAATAACGTTAGTGCTTAGACTAATCTATTTTGTCAAAAACAGAATGTATACAAAAATATTGTGTAGCTTTTTTTTTTTTTAGCACCAGTTTATTGGGGGTAATAAGATATCGACACATTTGATTTCACTGTGACATTCATTTTTTTTTGTCTTGTAGTGTTCTGGACCTTCAATGGAGCCAACTATAAGGAATTACGATGTTTTAGTATGTGATAACTTAAGTCGCCACTTATTTTCCATTAACAAGTAAGTAAGCGCAAGAATAAATAGCTACATGAAAGAAACATTTTACGCCAGCTGTGTACCCCTTATATCAATTTTCAGTTTGCACAGCTCTGGAATACCTTTTTTGTTACATTTTAAGTTTCAGTGCTTCTAGTGCAAGACATTAAACTGTAAGAAGAGTTAAAAAGGGTCTTCCATTTCAGGGGGACGCCATGTTTCTAGAGAGATATATATCTGTCTGTTACTTGGCCAATTCCCATTTTTCTGGCAGTTTCCTAATGGCCACGGTGACATTACACCAATAGCCAGATACTGACCGGTGGATGTTTGCTGCCAGCACGAGCAGCTACTAGACACAAAAGATGAATAACTCTATACCAAGGGGGATCCCTGGCTTCAGGCAGATGCCTCGATACGCTCTGCTGGATAAGATGCATAGCGGTGCCAGAGAAGTGTGCATCGATCTTCTAACCTACGCAGCACTATTTGCTTTCCTCATCTATGTTTCTGAACCAGTGATGTGTGCCAAATAAGCTGCTTCAGAGCCTCCAACAACTCTATTAATCGTACTTAGAAATTACTTTTAGTAGAGTAAAGGAAGCATAGTTTAAAAGGACACTTTAATGCACATAATAGCTGTGCGGTCACTTTAAATGTTTGAGCTGTCCCTGTTATAAATGTATGAGGGGATGCAGAAGAATCCCCCATATGCGTTTGCACCCTCTATCTATTTTCCATGTACAAGTTCTGATTGGCTGAACACATATCTGTGCGCTCGATGTACTAACCTCTAGACAGCTCCAGCACCGGCTTGGGGAACGCTTTACATAGGGGGCAGCACATGCGCTCAAAGCACTCCCATTGATTTCAATGGGAGCGCTTTCCTGCCACTGATTGGCTGCTTGAAACAGCCAATCAGTTTCAAGAACAAGAAGAGGACAACAGCAGCTGGAGTTTCTACCTAATGTAACTTTTGTTTAACAAGGATGTTAAACTCCGGGCCCTTTAAGACTTTGTGTAACCAAATCATTGATGGGGGATCTCCACGTTTTTAAAGCTCAATATTCGGCCCCTTATCTGGGCGACATTCTTATTGATGCTTGTGAAGCAGGACAGTTTCCTGATACGTTTCTAATGAAGGTCTTCTTTACTTTCCCCCACCTCCCTTAATCTTCATCTGTCGGTGGCAGCTGTTACTCCGTTTCAGGCTAGTAATATGGGGAGGGTAGAGTCCCGGCAGAGCTGACATCGTTACCGTAGCCTTTCTCTCTGCTTCTCCCCGCTTCGCTGGTGCAGCGCTAGCTCTGGTCCAGGCTTTGGCATGTTATCAGAATACCAGGTGCAGCTCTCCCCTTTACGCGTGCTTTAAATATATATTTTTTCATATATCTCTCCCTTTTAGAATTCTATAATAACAGTCTGTATCTAATGGTTTTTGGATGATTTTCTAATGCTTGTTTTTTGGGTTTTTTTCCTCCAATTACATAGGGGGGATGTTATAATTGCAAAAAGCCCAAACAAACCAAGTATTAACATCTGCAAGAGGGTAATTGGATTGGAAGGCGACAAAGTATGTACCAGCAGCCCGTCAGACCTCATCAAGAGACACACTTATGTAAGTACTACGCAATGTGCACCGGTCCATGTGCACTACACTTTGTTAATTTAATTCAGATTCCCGGCCCTCTGCTGCGGGAATATCCTTGCTCTCTGGGAATCGGATCTCGCCTGAGACATACAACTTTTAAAGAAATCATCGGAACACTTTTTGTTTCTTCTGATGAATAAAAATAAAAAAAGTAAACATCGATGTGTTAATAGATGACATCTGCTTCTCTTTAGGAATCTCTTTAAAGATGCTGTACTATTTAGCACCTAATGCACCACCCATTCCTAGAAATAATTATTTCATCATGTAATACATTGCCTCATTCGTAGTTTTGCCAGGAACGATTGTCATGTGACTCAAAAGCAGGCACTGGTGGTTAACATCTGCTGTGGTTTATTTGCACAGTGTGAACACAGAGTGTGATTTAATGCTTTGCCTCAGTGGAACAGCACCTTTAATTATGCTCTAATGCCTATGGTGCTTTCAAATATATATTTGTATTTTTAGAACACTTATATTCATAATATAATATCATGTATCGTTATCATTAATAGCAGAGCTTTTCTAAACTCTCAATATGGAAGCTAACTTCTTAATACATATATAATGATCAAATAAATATTTGATCATTTTGTTAATAAAGACTTGACATATTGGTTTTAAACCATACTATTGTAAGACTAAAAAATGAACTAATCAGGTATCTGTCCAGCTCCCTACACAAGGTCCCTATATACCGCAAACATGTTACTATGGTAACTTTCTAAAAGTGATCAGATCTTTATAATAAGCGGGTAGCTCTGCTTATGGAGTTCTCTCTGACAAAGCACTAGGATACGTCTATTTCTGAACCATGCTTGTGGTGATCCGTGGCAGGGCGCTGCTAGAGGTTCATCTTGGGTCTTTGTATAAATCTATTAACCATTTGCTGTAACTTGATGAGATCCCTCCGGTCTGCCGACAAACGTAATTCTGAAGATAAATAGCTCCTTTTTCTAGTATTTAAATGTTGGAAACTGGCTTTCCTATTGCAATTGCTACTGAAGAATAGCCTAAAACAGGGGAACTGTAAAAGTGTGCAAACCTCATTGTGTTGAACTGACAAACTGGAACGGATTTTGTTCATAACTACATTTGGGGACATTCATACAAGCCTTGGCAAGCATGCCTAAAACGGAAATGTTATGCAGGCTTGTTGGCCGATTGAGGGATAGCTTTAAACGTACTCCAAATGGCTTTTTATTATTCCCGTCCCGCACCTCTATAAACGTATGCTCGGCATGAGGATCACGTGGCTGCTCTGCCAGAAGAAGCCATTTGTATCGAACTTTCCCCATTGATTCTCAAAGGTGAAAAACCCCCAACTATCGTCGTGCTTTTAAGTCTTGTGACTTTGTGAATGACATGCTGTGAACCCAATCAAACTGGTACTATTCACTACAACTTAGTATCTGTCATCTGATACTGTCAACTCTTTGATCATATTTCATTTTAATCAAGAAAGGTAACACCTGTGGTTTATTCACAAAGACGGCTTTTGCAAAACGAGCACCCGCAGGCGATGAAGCAATTACATTTGTTGCCTGTTCCAATGTGGTAAGCATTTAAATAGACCTCAGTAGGGATAGCCGAGAAGGAAAGATTTACTTCTATTATCTCGGCCTGAGATTTTGGGTTCTCGCATAAGCCTCTCGTTACCTGTTTCCCCTTCTCCAAAAAAAAATAAAGGGAAAGAAGGGAAAAAAACTTTTGCACTTGATTTAAATGCAAGTGGTATCCAAATTTCAATCCAAAAGATACAAATGTCCTACTGCAAAGATAAGTAACAGAAGTTCTGTTGGTGGGAATTCTAGGACAGTTGGATAGAATATAGATATATAAGTAGGAATATCTCCTACTTATGGAAAAGAGCTATCGTGACTACATCAGTTGGTTCATTAAAGGAGTAGCAGAGGGTCCAGTTTCACAGGGATCGAAAGAGAGGAAAAAAGCTCAGGAATTCCTCGCTGGGCTGTATTGCTGTAAATAATAGATCTCTCTCAAATATTTATTGTGGTTGAGTCCCCCCCCCCATTAACTTTAAAGGGTAGGGTTGGACTAAAAGAGCAGTTACATAGTTATGGAGAAAATATTTCATTTACACTTTTGTCTTACTCTTCTTTGAAAGAAAACGACAAATTAACTTGTTTTATTACTATTTCAGTCTTTATCGTTCGTACAGTAATATTTGCAGCACATATTAATGTGTAAATGGGTTGGTCACCTTGGGTTGCCCAGCTTAATTTGGACTTTACCTCCCATCGGCATTAACTTCGGGCTGCCGGTTCGGGGAGTTAAAGTCCAGTGATAGTTGGGTGATTGCAGGTTACCCTGCCCTGTCCTAAGGTCATACTCATTAGCACATATAGGGAGATCTCTCCTTCCTGATGGACACGATGGCAGTGTGTACATAGACTGAACTGTGATCTTAATTAGAACTTTGACAAGCCCACTCCGATAAAATGATGAGATTATGTGTAATTGGTGTCACAATCAATTACCATTTAGCTCATCAGGAGCCTACTAACAGGTCTGGCCTTGGTTACGGCCTCGGGATGTTGATGAGTGTCTGCCCTCTTCATGCTGTTACTGTGACAGGAGGGCCGAATTTCAGTCAACATCCTAATGACCTCTTTTGAAGTCTAATAAATTAACGACCCAACCATCCTACTCTAACCTCCTTATCATTGTCCTGGTGTGTTCAGAACAAATAATAAAATGGATTCATTTATTTCTTGTTTGGTTATATATGTAATAGGGACGGGCTCAAATGCTTCGCTGGGGTAGTAATTTTTAGGTGTAATATCCGAGGAACTTTTCTCATTGGCTAAAACGGTTTGCTTTCTTTGTCCAAATGTTTTTTTTTCCCAATCATCAAATTTTTTTTTACATTTTTTTTCTCCCCTTTTCGTTATAGGTTCCAAAAGGCCACGTTTGGCTAGAAGGTGACAATTTAGAAAATTCCACAGATTCCAGAAGTTATGGACCCGTCCCATATGCTCTGATAAGGGGCCGGATTTGTCTTCGGGTAAATAGTCACTTTAACTGCTCCGCTGTGCATGTTCTTTTTTGTATAATATGCTGTTAAAATGAATATTGTCCCGCATTGTATGCAAGCCCAGGCACTGATAGCAGGGAAAGCCAGCAATGAGATGGAGCCCAACTCCTGGCTTTACTAAGCCTGTCACGATGAGATGAGTGCTTATTCCCCTCCTTAACAGTTTGTTGCTCCTCACATCCACTATTTATAGGGCAAGTCTGGCACAGATCAATGATTCAAACACAGGGTCTGCACCTATATGTAGGTGAGTTTATTAACTTCATACCTTCTGGCGTTACAGGCTACCAAATATCCGGATATACTGCCATGCCTTGCACCATCTTGTTAAAATATTATTCTACCCTTCAGGCTCCACCATAGTCATAGCGTGAGACGCTTTGCAAAGAGCCCCAATTAAACGGCATTCTGCGTATTTTCTGTTACAGATATGGCCTGTTCATTCATTCGGCGTGCTGGAGGACAGTCCCACGGGGCGCATCGTGCAGGATAACTGACGCTAACGTTTCCGCGTTAGTATTTTAATGTCTTCTAAAGAAGATTCTAATTATTTATATCAATGACTTTTTAGATTTACAATAAATGTCTTTTTACTTTAAGTGTTGTGTATCGTCCTGCTTTATTTTGGGGTATTTCAAGTAACACTCGAGCACTGCTTTAAAGTAGCAGAATGTCTGGGTTCAGCTCACATACATGTTATTGGCTCCCAATGTTCCCATTGGGAATACTACAGAGCCTTGCTTAGAAAAAAAAGCCCCAGCCCACAGACCACAGACAACACCAAAGACGTTGACCTCCCTGACCTTTATAACACCAAACAATCTCTTTCTGGGCAGAAAAAAAAGACTCTCACAACACAAGTTAAAAAAAACCAAAACCATTAAGTTATAATTTATTTACATATTGATAACGTCCTCATCATCCTTTTAAGATTTCTGTAATCAATGAACAGGAGTCACAATTAACCAAGATAGTTTGGTCCAGATCACTTTCAGCGAGTATGTATCGGCCTCCGCATCGGCATGGGAAAGAATAATTCTCTTCATCTGGAAACAAAACAAACCAAACATTATTGTCTCGGATCTATGTGTGAGATTTTAAAGCAGAGCATCAGAGAGAAGGTGACAGACGGGAAACATCATTAGGGTTTTTAGGGAATCCCAAATATATATATATTATATTATACTCCGATATAAGCCATCAACCATTTTGGTTTTGTCATTTCCACAATAATTTCCCACATTTTTATTTTTCACACCAATTCCTGCTCAATTCAACGGATCCTTCCGTACTGCACCTTTTACCATGACAAGACTGAACGCATCGATGGATCCAACAGCGTGAGGTGTGAAAATACAAGTGCAGGTGATAAAACACAATGTGGTAAATAAACAAACACTGCTCTCTCCGGCCTTCAGCTATATCAAAAACATCGACTGCACTAGGGTGGAAGCACAAGAAGAAATGTATAGAAATGAATGAGCACATATGGAACAGATGTTATGCAGAAATTACCCCCAACCCCAATCTGGAACTCGATCAGTGCAAAGAGCCAGATTCACGATTCAAATGAATACTTTGTTTAGAAGGTAGAGGCATCAATGAACATAAACCTGTCTTGTTCTCTTGGTGGGTTAATATAAAATCTGCTAACTGACGTGAACGGGGAGTCCGAGGTTCTGTTGCTTTTCGGTTCCCTAATGTGGTACTTTGAAAATAGACTCTACTTCTGCCACCTCACGTGACAGACATCCAATTAACTAATGCCACTAATGCTTATATTAAGTAAATACTGAAAACTGGGAAATGTGGGGCACGTCTCACACCCACGTACACTTCTGGAAGAACATCTGGTAGTCAATGTACAGTCTGACAGACGCACACACGCATTGCACATCAATGCTCACATACATAAATACAAAAACATATACATACATCCCACCTCCTGCCCGCTCCCGCTTACCCCTCACCGCTCCAGCAGCTCTCTCCGGTTACTCTCACACGGTGTGGGCAGACTCGCAGGGTCACGCGTCGTAACAATCCCGATACGCTCCGGTCCCCCCTTGCCAGTTCAACACAGTTTAGAAAGTGCTCTTCCGATATGGATTGGTTGGTCCCAGTCGGAAGGGCCCTTTCCAAGCAATTTTGAACTGGTATGAAAAGACAGGAAGAAGGGGGTCGCACAGGGCCCCCTAGAGGCACGGGCCCCGTCGTAGCCGTCACCCCTGCAGTTATGCCAGTGGTAGAACCGTTGTGGGAATATACCAATGACGTGTTCACTGCCAAGCAATCCTCACTTATCACTTCAATGCAATTACTAGGAAGGGTCCGGGAGGCTCTCACAGAAACAGTAGAAATGTCTAGCCAATTTATATAATAACCTCTGACTCTTCTCCTCCATATGTTTAACCTACTGTCCTTCTGCAACCACCCAATAGATTGTACGCTGGCAAGAGTAGGACGCTCTTCTCCTTCCGTCCCAATATGTGGTACCATGTTAAAGTTACTGTCAATTGTTTAATTGTCATGGTTACACCGACGGCCTTTCTTTTCAGGTGTGTAAGAATTTGCATACCTACCGATGCTCCATGACATCTCCTCCAGGTGAATCTGAGCGTCTACAGGCCACATCTGGGTTAGCTCGGATTCTAATAGAACCAAACAAAAAAAAAAGTAGAATTTCACATTTTATACAAATAAAACTTTCAATGTTTAAATTGTCGCTGAATTCTAACCATTAAGCGGTTTCTACGTCTTAAGATAGTTAAGAACCGTTTCCCTTTTCCTTTCTTTTTTTTTAGTTTATGCTTTGACAGGCCCAAACTATTCTTTAACGACACAATTACATTGCATCTAATTTTATTCCTTCAAACATATCTTTTTAACAGTAACTTTACATTCCCAGGGTTGAAATTAAGTTTTCACACTGGTGCACCATCTGCATCCAGTGAATGAATTCCTAATCTGAAGACAAAGTAAGATTGTGGGAGCACCAATTAAAGCAGCAGGACACATCATATAATGCCTTACCGTGCTCCAAAATTCCCATTCATGAATAAAACCCTTTTGTGTTTTGATTTAGGAAGTACATTTTTTTTTTACCGAGTAAATCTGCTCACATTAAAAAAGGGAATTTGTCGTATATATATTTGTATTGAATATAAAAGGAGACGTATACTGTAGTATAAGCCTTGATCTACAGGGCTTCCAGTACATATTAATACTGCTGCGCAAGTGAGATGAGACCACATTCAAAACAAAATACAAACAATATTAAAGTTTTAGCTATAAATAAGCAAGCTGAGGTTTTTCTAACATCTTGGGCATTGTCGGCGGACTGGCCGAAGACACGATGTTGATAATTTTAATCAAAAGTTGACTACTTTTAAAGAACATACTATTAGCAAACATATTAAATATTGGAAAATCAAGCTAAGGATCAGGTTAACCAACAGGCAGCTCACTATTTGGCTTTAAACAATCACTCTAAAGACCTCCAGCTTGCCAAATACTGTGGACGTCACATAAGTCAATGTTCATCAACAGCTGGAAGGTTACCTGTTGGTTTTTTCCACACTAACCATGGTTGGAAAACGTTGTTTAAAATGTTTTTTTGTGCACCAATTATTTTCCTTGTCGTGAGAAGAAAGAGGTCCCCTGACTTCTAGATCTGTCGGCCACCCAGCAATTATAGCACAGTCACCATCTTGCCTTAGAAATTGTATTACTAGGCAGCGAGTCAAGTGAATTTTCCTACAAAGTAGCGCAAAACTGAACAGAGGAGGCGAACTCTATGAAATATCATATTCTATTAAGTAGGACAGTTGTGATCGTCAACAGATCTGCTTAAGTCATTTTAGGCCTATCTGCACCAATTAGGTCATAAATATTTAACTAAAAGCAGTTTTATTATAACATCAAAGTTTCGAAACAAAGACCCATACGTGATCATTGTTTAGGAATTACAGATGGGCCGTTTTCTTGCTTTTAGCCATTACCCAGATTAGTGTCAGTCTAGTTATTTTAAAGCTGATTTTTTTATGGAGTGCTTCCCAACACCTGTATCGGAGTCTGGCAGATGAGGTTCATCATACACAGGTGTGAGATAAAACAAGATATAAAAACCCAAGAGCATTCTCTAAACTATGAGCTAAACTATGAAGAGCAATTATGTGAAAAATTGGGGTTTAAATGGTTAAATTCACATACAGGATGCAGAAATAAGTAAACATGTAGACCTTAGTATAAATGACCAGTGGGTATGGTGGGAAACTAACGTCCTATGATGGGTGGCTATGAATCTTTCCTTAAAGGGACACTCCGGCCATCATATGCACTTGATAGGCGAGTGGTCCCTTTACATTTTTATGCTAAAGCACGGGGGGCGGGGGTTCCGCAGGAGATGCATTGGGGTCTGCGTGCATGCAGGGGTCTTTTTAGACTTACAGAGTACGTTAATATGCATTCTTCTATAGTAAAGGTGTCGGGGACAATAAGACTGTCCCTTTCATTCATGTCGAAGGGAAATTAAGGGAAATTAAGATATTCTCGGTGGAATGTTATATTTTCATTTTCTGTACAATTCCGTGCGTTCAAAAATTATTCTCGAAGCGATCGACAAATTTAGTGGCCGTAACAAGTCAAATAATGGGTGCTTCACTATGAATAATCACCACGGGCAAATGAAACACCTTATTTAACTGCCCTTAAGTACTGGTAAAAAATGTAATTAACACTTAAAAAAAAAAAAAGACCATTTTTTTTCCATGCGATTCATTAATTAACAACATATTATGCCGCGTAGAATGGGTACATTATTTTATATCCTTTTTAATGCATTCTCACGTTTTACCGTAGGTCTAAACTATGGATCTCCAGGGAACTCGGTATCTTGTGCAAATCTGATTAATGTAATTAAGGCAGATCAGCGAGCTTAAAAAATGACAGGATCAATAAAGCCATTCTTAATAGATCTTAAACACCTACAGTACATTAAATATGTAGCGCATAGTTACAAAAAAATGGAACTGGTTCTTACACCCCTTGTTATAGTAGCTCCTGAAGGACTGTAACATCTGACTAATTTCACAAATGAAAGGTGAAACATAATTATAAACCTTTCTTTAGAAAATCTAAAAAAAAAATATATACATTTCATAGATAGAAAGTGCAAGATGATGGGGGAGGGGGGGTGTTTTATTGTAATTCCTTGATGTATGATGGGGCTATTCAGTCCAAGGGAATTCCAAAGTTACGGACTGGGCACCCTTGTTTATAAGACACCATGTGGGCACCTTGGATGAGAAACATTATTATTATCTATTTATAAAACACCAACAATCTACGCAGCGTTTAATACAATCCAAATATTCAAGGGGTCTGACAAGACGAGAATTGACAGACTAAGGCAAACCGATACATTAGGTGGAGAGAGCCCGGCTTGCAAGCTTACAGTCTTGAGGAACATCTTCTCTGATACAATTTCACATGAAACATTCTACAAATCAAACATTAACCGTGGGCTTTTTAGTATTCCAGTATCTTTTTATCCTTATGATCATCCCATGCTTGCTATCACAGGTCAATATCACGAAGAGGAATATACTGTCACAACGGCAGCGCTTTGCCAACCGCCACAGAAAGCAAGGCTCTTCATTTACGGGTGTTTATTTAAAACTAGCTCAATGACACATGTGCGTTCCCCTTTGGCCTATTTGCAATTCCCTCTCTTGGATCACCATCCTTATACAAAGGCTTTTTATCCAACATGATCAGGAACCAGTTACTATCCTAGCTACCTGGCCTAAAGATCATAACAGAAGCCATAAGTCCTAGATACACAGTTTGCCCTCATACACCAGGCAACATTCTACACGTAAGCAAGTATGGCACCCCAGCGATCGGCATAGGTCAGCAACATCTCTAAATAAGTCACCCAATAGACCCAATATACTTACTGCCAAACAGATGCTCTATACCCGAGAATGAGGAGACTAGCCCAAAGACTTTTAAAGAGGCATTTTCCCTGAAGTAACAGTAATTTAGGTTGAAAAAAGACAAGTTGATCAAAATTTAAATCCTCGTGTTCATCTAGCAGAAGACAAAAAAAAAACATTGAAGCAATTTCCGGTTATGCCTTAAAAATTGGAAAACATTCTTTCTCGACTCCGAAATAGCTACTGAAACTAAACTGTTTCTTTTTCTTCAAAATTAGGGTAATTGGTCAATGCCACCTGGGGGTAATAATGTCTGCCAGTCACCTACACCTGCATTGAGAAACATCAAAATATCACATCAGATTCATTCAACCTTTTCCTATGAGTTGAACCATCTGATTCCCATTTCAGAAACAGTAACTTGTAATTAGAGACTCTTCATACTTTTATTCTCTGGTTTATTTTAGCTATACGCGTATAAAGAATCATTTATTTATAACAATGGCTATGGCATTACTGCTACTGGTAATACGTAAAAGATGGCGCTAGCGATGGGGAAAATAAAGTTCAGAAGGGATGTTGGGACCCTGGTCCTTTTGGATGAGTCTTATGTCGGGTTTTTAGTTTAACACAAAAGAAGTACGGGAGTTAATTGTACAAAGAGTGCAATTAATGAATTAAAGAATGCCGCATACACTTTTTACTTGTCCACCCAGAAAAGTACCTTCTGTTTTCTGTAGCTGGGAAGAGTCCATTGGTGGTATATTAATAACCTCTAACACCTAGAATTTTAGGGCTAGTGCCTTCTTATAAAAAATACTCAAAGCACTGTAAGTCTACCTTATAAACCAAACAACCCAACGCACCAGCCCCGGGAGGAGTGAGTGAAAGGACCCTACTGCTTGACTGAAAAATAGGATCAAATAAAAAGCTTGCAGGCTCTTCAAGCCCTACAGCTCAGAGAGATCTAAAGGGATTCTTTCAGGGTAATAACATGAAATAACGATGAGTGTCCAGGCTCAATACGAGACAACTCTCTATGGAACATCCACAGTCTAAATTTAACATTCTAAAAAGGGCGATGACATCAGAGTTATTTGCTAATAGCAATTATTATTTGATCAGTTATTTTTTTGTATTATTCATAAGGTTGTATGTCTTGCGTATCATGGTAAATTCAGTGGTCCATAAGGAAGTCCCTTCTGATCCAGACCGTTACCTGGAGCTTCAGCAGTGACACGAGTCAAATGCTTGTGGGGTACCCGAGTTTCTTTGGTTATTTCTGAGTATCTGTGCCTTCAATACAATGTCTACTTATCTAGCTCTGCTGACAAAGCGCACGCGTCCCATAACGTTCGGCCATAACATTGTCGAGCGGGGATCGAAAAGGTAGGTATGAGTTAAGAAATCAAACAACGCAGCCGAGGCAGTTTGCTTTTAGCAGATGTACTGAAGACTGATGTGGCTGTGTATGAAAGATAAGCCAGAGTGTGTTACTGCAATGTGCCACTGAGTGTTTTCCCCATAGGCAATCCACTATTATTGACTACCCCTCCCATTAGCGAGGAGGGTGGGTGTACATTTATTAAAGGTTCTAATGGAAGGCTGAGGGACTCCTGCCCCCGAGCCGAAGCAGAAAGACAGGCTATCACATCATGTAACAGGAGCCCGTGTGTGACAGATCTGACCTACATTCCCCCTTTCTTGCTCACAACAGCCTGTCGCTGATTTAAGAAGCTATTCTCCCAGATACATGCGGCACAAAAATGTGTGCCAATGAGATCTGCAGATTTATATATATATTTGGTATCAAACTCATTTTCCACTGCCCAACGTACACATGCAATGTATGTTACACATGGAGCTTGATGGGGAACATCAGATGCTATTCCATAGGGAACTAGACTACAGAATTTGTTTACTGTTTTATGTGGATTCCAGCAGAACCACAGAAATTCATATGCCTCTTCTGTTAAAACAGGTTCACCCCCCCCCTTTTCGAATCGTGAACACATTGGAACCAAGGCAATCCGGCACATACACTACACAAACGTTCTATGGTTTATAGAAGAATCTATACGATCTATAAGGAGGTCAGGTATAAGGGCTAAGATGTCCACGGTTGGTAATTCCCACACACGTGCATCTCCATAAACTTCTTAAAATATGATTTGGAACAAATCAGGGATACTTCAGTCGAACCTCACAAATGCTAGGAGGGTCGCATCGCTGTAGTACGAAACAAGTTAACATGTAGAATCGTACGAAGAAGACTATAACTGGCCACAAACATTAACCTTAACAACAAACAGTCCTAAATCGAGCGTCTTCCATAATTCATGTTGCTAAGACACTCAAGCACACAATAGAAATGGCTGATAGGAATTCATGTATAGCCTGGAATGAAAGAGTCTCCCGTGAAGACCTACCACGCAACAGCACGTCATATTCTTTTTTTGTTTCTTCATTCCCGAGGATTTTCCACGCCTGATTAATGTCGATGAATCTCTGGGCTCCATCCTCTACTTGTTTTCCTGTTGTGTTCCTGCTCTGTTTATCCGGGTGGTACTGCAGGAAGCAAAAGGACATTCAGAGAAAGAAATATATAATAGATACAAATACAATAACAACGCGGGCAAATAATAAAGTATAATTGTTAGTTGACTTCATGGAGGTTGGTTGTTGCTGCTGCATGGCCAGAAGATCCATGTCCTCCATGTCTCTAAATTAATCTAGGACACTCTCTTCATACATAGTAACAAATGATTGCTCCATCCATGTGTCCAAAATAAAAATAAAATCAAGTTTCATCTCAGTATTCTGCGGCAGATTACCTTTCTAGAGCCATTTTACCGGTTGAGATTTTACAATAGCAATAAATACGAATAAGAATGAAAATTTCATGTGTGAAATTCTTTCACATTTCTATGTGAAGGTAATTATTGTAAACCTATGGCATAAAGTAGGCCGCAAAGGGTACTTTCCACGGGTCCCATGACCTTAGAGGAGATAACGGCCAACCATCGACGCTGCATTCAGCGGTTCGGTGAGTTGGTCAAAGCAATGGAAACTAATAGCGCTGGATAGTTAATATGCGGGGGTGAACTGGTTTTATCCGCAACTGAACAGCAACCCGATGTTGGCTATACCCTTGATGCAGAGCATTTATAACCCCAAAGTTTAGATACTAAGAAAACAAAAGCATGTGATTACCCACACAGAAGATGGAACTGGTTTGTTCATCGAGTATGTAGAACAGCAATGCTTTTTTACAATCATCCGTGAACATACATGAGTTACCGGTTTTTAAACGGCTCATTCATATTCAGTTGTTTTTAATAAGTGGTCTGTACTAACGTCACATGTGTTATCTGCACGGAACAAACCTCTCTTAGTTGTACATTACCACCTCTTTATGTCATTCAATCTTCTATCTTTATAATGTTAGTAACACCATTAATAATTATTAAGTTATGTTAATGGGAGGTGCTGTTCCACGTGCTCTGCTGAAATTAACACTTTTATGACAAATTTTGTAGCATTAGAAACATTCCTGATACAAAAAGCAGGAGTTGACGGTTTTATTGCCATAGAAAATAAAACATAAAAAAGCTTCTTAAAGGCTTCTGTGTGGTTTTCATGTAATCAAAACCTCAGAGGAAATAAAAAAATAAAATATCATAGGATACTATGGAGTGCAAGAAAATAATTTTTTTTAATATAAAACACTCTTTGCCGACACACTCACGGTGAAAATAAAAGAAAATTATATTTTAACAATTTTGGAAATCCCGATGGTCCATGGGAAAGAACTTGGCAGAAGAGGGCTCAATACCCCTGAGCAAATGCCCTCTTTAAACACCTTGTTAAACCGTTCAGGAACGCTACAGAAGGGAGCTGCTGATCAAATAATAGCCCCAGGGCTCCCAAAAACAGCCCCGCGTCTCTTCAGTATACATAAGCACTCCTAATTCATCACAACAGGTTTGAAGGACCCATGACTTGTTGCACTACAGGCACCCAACAGCACCAATATATCAAGAGACGCACTAGTCTGACTTAATGTTAGCATCGTACTGTTATGTAAAGAGGTTTTGTGGACGCGGCTAGCCCGGAGCTATGGGGTTTTCCTTTGTGGACGGCAAGGTTCATCAGCTCACTAATTGGGGAGCATGTTCTGTCAACGCTTTCATGCTTTTTGTATATTAATTGAGCTTTCTGCCTAGCTAACGGTACCAAAGCACTTACTCCCAATAGTACTACAAATGGGATACTGCGACTTAAAAAGAAAGAAAAAAAGCTCATTATTTAGGGTTAGAAAACAAGATACAAGCAAATTTACCAAAAATATGAATCTATATGTAGACAAAAATATATATATATATATATATATATATATATATATATATTTTTTTTTTTGTTGTTGAGAGAAAAAAAAATATTGTTGCTACAATCTATATTTTATCCAGATTCCAGGGATGTGGATCTTATTCACAAACACAGAGGGTTAACGAGCCCGACAATGTGGAGAATTGCTTGTGTTAACAATACCCGATACACATACTTCCCGCTTATCTGAATTCAAGTAACAGAAATGAATGTTAGGATTGAATATTTGTGCATTTAAAGGAAAATATGTTATTTAGTATATCAGCTGCATCCATTTAAACATCTTTAAATCGACAAGCAAATACATCCAATCAATATAATCTGGTTAGTTAGTAAAATGTATTGGTATAAGTCATCATTCTATAGAAAAGAGTCAACATTATTTATTTTGTAATATCTTAATATCTGGGTAACTGTCGTGTAACAAAACCCAGCATAACAATTAATCAGCTCCTTATGGATGCATAAAAAGAACGCAATGGAAAGGTGACGTCCAAAACAAATTCATACCCTTTTTATATTGTTTACAACAATATTCTAGGCACAATTTAAATAACGGTCATACTAGTTAACCCCCTAACTGGAACTAGGAATCAACCTTTTTCTTAGGGAGAAGTCAGCTCCATGTAATTGCATTTAAACTACTCCAGTTAGGTGCCAGTAGAAGCATTTTTGAGGGTCACGGCTCCGTCATGTTTCTGGGGGTTTTCACCCCCCCAATCCAAGCCGAGTTCCCAGTTATCCTATAATAGCGACGATGTGGATTTGCTGCGTCTACGCGTGGGTAATACTGTCCCACTCGAAACTACGTAAAAAGTTTTCTTGAAGGAACGTTATTTCCATGTTGTGGTCATTATGTGTCCTTCCACCCAACTGCAATTCATCTGATGTGTGTGGCGAGTCCATTCAGTGGATCTCGTCAGTAAGAGATCCCGTCTCTCAGTTGACGTATCTGTGTTAATCGGTTACATGTGTAATTAAGCAGACACGTCTTCGTTTTATAGACACTGTATTTACCCCTCCACACAGTCTTGCTGTAACTTTAACGGTAACTGTTCACAAAAGAACACAATGGAACGTTTGTTCAATGAAACTCCACATCTTCACTTTTCTCCCAACACTTAAAAGCACGATAACTGGAGTTCAGCACCGGCTGCCACGATTCGTCTAGCACCAGCCTGCAAGCCAAAATACAATTAATGTACAAATTATTATATTGCCCCCTGTTTTCGCAGAAAAGAGAATGGTTGCGGCTTTCTAATTATCTTTTGTCTAATAGCGAAAGAAATTAACCCGGTGAGCGACAAGCGCAATTAACAGTACACCGTCACCTTCTCCAGAACCTTCGAGGTGGAATCCGCATTTACAAGTTAAAGAAGATGCTTAGCATTTGAGCCTCAGGCCAGTGGAAAGTCAACTTAGATCAGGCGGCGCCTACAAACACCCAACGCGGGATTGTTTTTTTCGCTGTATTGGAAATAATTGAGTCAGAGTCAAAGGAGACAAACAAATTCCTACGAACTATAAGCTCCCGGTGCAGATCAGGGAAGTAGGGAACGCCGAGGAATACGTGGGATAAATTATGGATGCGGCTGAGAGTGCTCCAACGTGTTTGTGTAACATAGCATGTTACTGCGTGGCTTCAGAAGAAAATACAAACTTGCGGGGAGACGGCAAAGTACAACACGCTACTGCCACCTAATGCATGTCACAAGATAGCCCGGGATACTGTCGGAGAGCCGTCCATGTATTGTGACCGTTCCGTGTCAGCGCTACTGACCAACGATTGACAAGCTCAATTAGTCAATTTTACAACAAAAAAAATCTGTCTAGTTTGGCTGTCAAAGGACTCAAAGTTGCCTCATATTGTTCTCCGGGGGCCCTGGGACTTCCAAAGACCTGATTAATAACTTAGCCTTTTTGTTACTTTTAAAAAGAACACGCTGTGTGTGTAAACATTATGGCTTTCTCCTCATCTTTCTTATGACACGAATACAAATTGTAGCAAGTTAAAACAAAATATGTATGCAAGCGATTAAAAAAAAAAAAAACACACATGTATTAAATTGATGTAGTCCTAACACAAAAGGCAGATGAGCGGATAACGACTGGTTAAAGGTGCTGTTCCATCAGCCGACTCGAAACGCAGCATTAGAAACATTATTCATTGCATTATTGTCCAAACCTTTTCCAGGGATATTTAATCATGTAAACGTTTCATTCACTTATTTTATGCCAGTCATGTGACACAAAAGCAGGCACCGATAGGTTGATTTCATAAAACTGAAAAGGATTCCGTATTAATAAGAATAACAAAACGGCCACTCTTCTAAGCTTAATTTCCTCAATATACTAGAGAAGACGATCAAAGTTTTCAGGAATAGCATCTTTATTCTCAGTGCCAAAAAACGGCCTTGCCCCTAAATTCTACAAAACATTGTCTACTTCAGCATTACTACACACATCAGATAAAGGGAAATATGTGAAATAATATGTGAAAGAATACGTGGACAGAGCTTAGAATTATTCACATCAATTTGAGATGGAACCAAGTAATAAAAAATGAAGTAAGTAAATGTCAATAATTAGACAAATCACTGCTCCTATTCAGCATTCTATCACAAAGACGTCAGTTTCACGTGAATAGTTATATTTAGCACCCAATGGGAGGGGACTGGGCGTGGCCACAGACTGCTCACCTGTGATAGATACCAGACATGCTGTTATACATACGAGACACAGGTATGCGATTTATTTCCCACCCCCCCAACATTCACATACTGAGTTTAGCCAAATGATGTTAATATTAAATTATCAATACAATCATCAATAACATGTTCAAGAAATCTCTGTCGTCCGCTAAAGTCTAAACTCTTCATGATCAGTCAGGAATTCCCACGCTGCTGTTTCCGCTACATAGTACCAGCTTCACAAAGCTGCAACAGACCTTACGAGGTCAAAGATAGTTTCTGGCACAGGCCAAGAAGCTGACCAAAGAAGCCAATCACTACCCAGAGGCGGCAAGTATCAGCTCGGACTAGTAGGGAATTGCCCCCTTTTCTAAGACAACACCTAACACCTAGTATTTATATAGCGCCTTCCTCCCAGTGAGACTCCAAAACAGTTCAAAATGTCTATGTGAATGTTTAGGGGCCATGCCATCAGAATTATTCTATGCCTCCAATGTGAATGTTTAGGGGCCATGCCATCTTAATTATTCACTGCCCCAATGTGAATGTTTAGGGGCCATGCCATCATAATTATTCTCTGCCTCCAATATAAATGTTTAGGGGCCATGCCATCATAATTATTCTCTGCCCCCAATATGAATGTTAAGGGGCCATGCCATCATAATTATTCTCTGCCTCCAATATAAATGTTTAGGGGCCATGCCATCATAATTATTCTCTGCCCCCAATATGAATGTTAAGGGGCCATGCCATCATAATTATTCTCTGCCCCCAATATAAATGTTTAGGGGCCATGCCATCAGAATTATTCTACGCCTCCAATGTGAATGTTTAGGGGCCATGCCATCAGAATTATTCTCTGCCCCCAATATAAATGTTTAGGGGCCATGCCATCATAATTATTCCATGCCTTCAATGTGAATGTTTAGGGGCCATGCCATCAGAATTATTCTACGCCTTCAATGTGAATGTTTAGGGGCCTGTCCATCTTAATTATTCCCTGCTCCCAATGCCAATATTTAAGGGCCATGCCATCATAACCATTGTCCATATAAAAGCGTGTGGCAGTTTATATATATATTCAGTAGGCATTTGGCACATTTCTAACACAAAAGCACGACTATTATTTTTGGCATAATTACGTCTCTGCATTTGCAAAAAAATAAGAATGTTAAAATATCAGCAAAAAAAAAAGGAAACAAAGGCATTTTTCCATATATTTTGAGGTCTCGTCCCTGTAAACAGCAATTTCCATATACACAACAGCTGCAAGCCAATTCCGAGTCTAATCGGCACTGACCCAAAAATTCAAGCAAATATAAAACGGGCGAACAAAAATTCATAGTGATGGCGTCGGACAATGGGATTGAATTAGTTTCATAGTTTTATTGTCTCAGCAACAATTGTCTGCGCATTCATTGCTACAATGATGTAAATTCATATCCTTTTTATAACAACACAAGCGCTTCATTTCCATAGATACTTGGCCAAACGCCATCGCCACCCACCCCTATTTACATCTAATTTATATCTCCTCTTCTTAGCCTAAACAGAGGCTCACCGAAGACTGTTTACAGCACAGCTTCGTCAAAACTCGGGTCATTTCTAGGACTGATAACTTTCAGCAGCACGTTTTAAAGGGACTATTCACAACATAAAACCATCAGGTTAAACAGGGGCGATTGTGATTTTTGTTGGCCAGATGACCAACAATGATGATAGGGAATGGACTCTACCCAATCACGCGGTGCTATTTTCATCCGGTAATTTAGCTGCAAAATGAATCATGAGCTTTGGGTATTAAGGAGAAATAGAGAAGTAATATTTATTATCATTCATTTACTTTGAGCGTTATACCAGAACTCTAAGGAATACACATTTAGAAGCATGAAACGTAGGAATTTGATTGGATGTCCTGACCATGGACGCTGTTGGTGGACATTGAGGATCAGGGGTGAGAAACTCTTCTAAAAGATGGAGGCTGGAGCTTCTAAATCTTTTCTCGTTGGACCCATGGAGTGGAAGTGCCAGCTGTCTGCACCTGGATGATCCAACGAGTGGCCACATGTCATTATCGGTAGGGTGATGCAATGAGGAACGTCAAGGTGAAGAAACTTATATAATAAACTGTGTATTAAACACCAAAGTGTTACCCTCTCCCTTTGTTACGGCGGGAAGGGTCTTAATAGTGGGGTGAAAAACTTGTTTAATTTTAATCACAAGTATTTTGGAGTGTCTGGCACGGTCTCAGAGTTGTGGATAACATGCCAACACCAATCAAATAAAATCTTGGAGGTGGAATTTGACAGGAATCAGGCGGTGGCTGGGTTCTCATCTAATTATCAGTGGGAGATAAAACATAAAACTTGATTTGCATATCCACATTCGGCATCCTGGAGTCAAGCCATTCTTCACTGATTTTCCACACATGTCAAATGTTAGATAGGCATACAGTGTATCTGTTCAACTTTGCCAGAACACCATTGAAGACTTGATGGATTTACTGGTATGTCAGACAAGATCATTCCGCAGACCAGTAAGCGAGGCCTGTGCTGTTCTAAAGAGGTTGCCATCATTAATGTTAAGTGTCGGTTTACATAGTCTGGATTAGAATTCCTAAAAGACTCTAATTCAGACCTCATGGGGCCATGTGGCTTGTTCCATAATAAGCCATGGAAGGCCTTGGTATTAGAACGATATCTCCTATATTTAAGGGACTATGGATGCTCATTTTCAAGGAAGTCTCATCTCGCAAGCTACTTAACCTTTTCAGGCCAAGACTATTTGACCTGAAGAATTTTTCAGTTTTCTTCATATTTCAACTCCCTGATATCACTATACATCAGGCCATACCCCAGTGTGGTTCTTCTACAAAAATGCAACGTAATACATTGGTCGGGGGTCAACAAATCTGGTTTGGATCCAGAAGCCACCCAAAAGTTAGTTTTATTCTTGCCTAATTATGGTTTTATTGTCATATATTACCCAACCTGGTTTGTCGATCCTTGCTAAACACTATACAGTAACAGACACATGCTGACATCTTATGCTCAAAACACCATATATACACACACACACACACTGACTCTGACACTGTAGTACACATACACATCTTCCCCTCTCACCTGCCACAACACTGCCCATCTTCTGCCACTGAGAGTTCGACACACAATGCTTTTCTGCGGGTGCTCAGAGAAGTGATGTGAGGCACCCATCAGGGTCACGTGGCATGCCTTTTATCACCCAGGTGGGTGCCCACATGGCACTCGCAACACCAGATTCATGATTGCAAAACCCTGGGCACCAGGACATGGTTTCTTTTTCGCGATTGCAACTAGGCACCCTTGGTTTGTCGAACTCTGGTATTGGTAATGTAGAAGGTTTCTCTGATTGATTTAGCTATACATTACACAGGGCCAGCTCAGCCCTTCCTGCAGAGGGCACCAATTATGTATAGTGATTACCAGGGAGCTGAAATGTTCAACTCTTCTGCATATTGCCCATTTGTATGTATTTTTTGCACTAGACAATGCTTTAACGTCTATAAAACACTGAAGGTTAAGTCATACTCACTAATAAAGCAAGCTTCTGATACTTCTGTTTCAGCTCGGCCTGGCTGTCACTGGGATTAGCGCCAAGTACAGCATACCAGTCCTTGTGAAGAGATTTAGAAGCCATCATATATATTTTACATGTTGAGGAACCTACAAATTAAATATTAAAACATATTTCATTATTTTTATTCACTAAACACCCTTGGTTATTACCTAGCCCCACTGGGCTTGATGAAGACGATATAGAAAGGTGCATATTGATAACTGGCGCTGGCTGCTTGCAGACGGGATCTGGTGACAGGTGATCACTCACATCTCTTACAGCGAGCAACACAATTTTCCCCAAGCGCACTCTTAACTAGATCCCCACCACCCGCTTCAAAACGAGCATCTCCCACCGCGGGACCAGACAGAAAATGTTACTTAGTCGATGCCCGTTCTTGGTGAGCAGCCCATCAGATGTCAATCAGACAGCTGAAAACAAGATGTATCTCAGCAGTTGAACCTCATTTATTGAGAATTCCAAGGCGAGATAAAAGTAATTTTAGCTTCTAAAAGAAAATTAGTTATTTCAATAGTTTATGGGCCTTTAAAAACACTACTCTGTTACTTCCCGACAGCTGTCTGATACCCGGGGTTTATTTATTGTTAGTGATCACGCCTGGTCCTTCCCGTGAAACCAGCAGAACGCTCTACCATCAGGAGAGACAATTGTTAGGCACAGATACAGGCATCAGCAAATAGCGGAGGAACCACGGCTCTTCTTTCGCTGTGTCCAAATTATTTTTTGGCTTAAATCTCCAAATATTTCTTATTGTGTTTACAGGATTTAGAGAAATGAGAAGAACACTTCACAGCCGGATGGTGGACATTTGTAACTGAACTAATTTAAAAATAATAGATTTAACGCAAATTTCAGGCATCCTAATGATTGTTATTATTATTATTGCAAAAAGCTAAAACATTATTAAAAAAAATAAACCGCTACTTTTTTTTTTTAAGTTTTAAATTAATATTTTTATTTAGCTCGATTTCCTGGCCTGAATATCAGAAGAAAATATATGTTTTGTATACTGAATGATATAGATGGCACGTGAAGTTAGGTGATCATTCAATACCGTTTTCCACTATGTTACTTTTAGAGCTCCGGCAGATTCCAATCACATTAAAACTGACAATATACATAATTAACAATAATATAAAAAAAAAAACCGCCCTGACATACAGGAGAAGACTGCCCAGCTTTTGTGTGCCGATAATCTATCAAAATAATATTAAACTGTCCAAAATTATTTTCCAAGTCATCGTGTGTGTGTGTGTGATATATATATATATATATATATTTCACACACACAATTTAATAATTGCCTTATAATTAAATATCTAATAGCACATGACACAACAAAAACCAAAATCATGCACTCTATAGGTACAAAACTTCAAGAAACATCACAAGCTTTGACCATGTTTCAAGACCAGTAAGGGCATGATAATGTCAGCTAATCCCTGCGTGTCATCATGAGTCTATATCCTCTAGATTGTAAACTTCCAATGATGTATCAGTTCGTATCTGTAAGAAGTGCTGCAGAAATTGTTTGTGCTATATATTATTTATTATTATCATCAATAATAATAATAAATAACAACAACATCCAGCATAGAGCAGTAGCAAAGTAACTATAGCATTAGACAAACACACACACACACATATATATATATATACACAGATTTATTACAGTAAACCTAGAAATTTCAGGTAACTGTAATGCCTACTTTATAAGAATGGGATGTTTCGTTATATAGCATTATTCCTCAGCTGAGGGGTTAACTACAGTATAGGCCCAGGTAGCAACAATAAATAACACACAGAGCAGGACCCAAGTCCGCTTCCTGTAATTAAACACACGGGCACGTCGCTTAACCTAGAATAACCCCACAAAATCCCGTTCCCTACCAACCCACCGTACGGCACACACTACACCGGGACTTCCGCCTCATGAGCAGCCGCAAGAGAACCACACATCCCAGCATGCTCTGCGGATCAGCACTTGCTCAATTCAAACCGTCCCAACTTTACTGACACTGCTTTTCACAATGTTGATAGGTTCGGCTTAGAGATGGACGCTGTCACCATGGAAACCAATGGATCCTGAGGCCCGAAAAGCCGGAATCGTCTTCTGAAAAGTGAGTTACTTTCATTCATTTATTGACGATATTTTTATTAACAGTTAACGGAAAGAAACGTGATTTCACACGTAGCTTATTTACATGTAATGGCGAGCAAATCGTGGTAGAAATATTATATATAAATGTGTGCGTATTGAACGTCATTGTTAAAGTTTTACTACTAATTTGTTGTGCAGTTTTGACGTCATTATATTCCAGTTTGAAGCCACTGTGCATTAAAAAGAAGTTTTTCTCCCTTGTTTCTCCGTGTTTTTTCCTTTTAATGGTTAATTCTCCATTTGGACTAGTTGGAGAGGATTAGATAATTCCTGGTTACTCTCTGTATATACATAATTCTAATGTAATGTATATTAATGGACACACAGTACAGGAGCGGGGTTTATTTCGGAGGATATAGGTTAGCGTAAAATGTCATAATCTAAAAGTAGAAGGTCAGTGTCTTAGATGTAACGTAAGGAAGTTTTACCTTACTAGTAGTGTGGTGGACAAGTGGAACAGTCTCTCAGCAGAAGTGGTAGTGGTTAATACGCTGCAGTAATTTTTAACATGCATGTGGTAGGCATATGGTTCACCAATCTAAGACAAAACCGAGGACTGATTATGGTTTCGTTACACATGCAGATGTAGATGGGCTGAATGGGTCTATTACTAACGAATACTATTGTTTCCATGTTAATCATACTATTTATAGATATCGGCAGATATTGGGATACTAGTTTGAATTGTGATTTAAGTTTATACAACCATGACATTTACGGTAATAATAATAATAATAATGTTACATATAATGGAAATTATTTTCTGTGATTACACAAAGACGGTTATTAAAGAGTCTCTTTAGATATGGATGGAATTATTATGATCTACGATCCAACAGAATCATTTTTCTTAACAACGTATGTTAAATACATTGTATGTATGGAAGCGTTGCATATGTAAATAATAATAATAAAATAATAACAACAACAATAATAATAATAATAATATACATCAGATGCAATGATGATGTTCACAGATGAGCTGTGTTATTATGTGCATTGCAGTGCAATCTCATCAGCCCCTATAGTCCTTAAGTGTTAATTATTATTATTATTATTATTATTATTATTACTCCCTTAATTGTTTATGTAACTAAGGCATCAAGAAGAAGAGCAGTGTATTTTATTTATTCATTTTTGCTTTTCGAGCCCATTTTGTGCTGTTTATAAACACAGTATCATAGCTTTTAGGGCTGTTTTGCTCTGTGATACACTCTGGGGCCCGATGAGGGACTGTCCCTCCTAAAGAGAGACACTAGGGAGGTATCCTATAGTTCACAGTCTTATATCATCAAAATTAAAACGTCATACTTATTTTTTGGAATACTGTATATTGTTGCTATAAAGCTAATTACCGTATTTGCTCGATTATAAGACGACCCTGATTATAAGACGACCCCCCAAAATCTGAATATTAACTTAGGAAAAAAAGAAAAAGCCTGAATATAAGACGACCCTAAAGGAAAAAAGTTTTACTAGTAAATGTTAATTCATGTAAACTATTTTTTTTAATAAAAGCTATGATTGAGAAAAATATTTTGTTTTTGTTTTTATTTCTTGTATTTTCCAACCTGTCCCCCAGTTACGCACATCTGCCCCCAGGCTTGCCACACCAATATGGCACTGTGGCCCATGATATGCCTTTTAACCCTCTATATGCCACTGTGCCCCATGGTATGCCTTTTGACCCCCTATGTGCCACTTTGCCTCCAGAAATGCCTTATACCCCTATATCCCATTCTGGCATTTAGGGGGTTAAAATGCATATTATGGGGCAGAGTGGCATATAGGGAGGTATAAGGCATTCCAGGAGGCAGAGTGGCATTAAGGGAGTTAAAAGGCATTATATAGAGCACTCTGCCTCCAGAAATGCCTTATACCCCTATATGCCACTCTGGCATTTAGGGGGTTAAAAGGCATATTATGGGGCAGAGTGGCATATAGGGAGGTATAAGGCATTTCAGGAGGCAGAGTGCACTATTAAATGCCCCCTTAACGCCACTCTGCCTCCTGAAATGCCTTATACCTCCCTATATGCCACTCTGCCCCATAATATGCCTTTTAACCCCCTAAGTGCCAGAGTGGCATATAGGGGTGTAAGGCATTCCAGAAATGCCCTACACACACACACACACACACACACACACTTACTTACTTACCGGTGCTTCCAATTTCCTGCTGTATTGCCGGGGCAGCGGGTTGACGTCTCATTCCGCGGCAGCCGGAAGGAGGTGGAGTTGGCAGCGGGGGTTTGTATGCGTCCGTCGCAAATACCTTCCCCGGCTGTCAGAGATCAGGAACTCTGGAACTCTGACAGTCGGGGAAGGTATTTGCGACGGACGCATACAAACCCCCGCTGCCAACTTCACCTCCGGAAGCACCGGTAAGTGTGTGTGTGGGGGGGGGGGGGGCGACGACAGGAGGATCCAGGTCCCCTGCAGCGGTGCGGGGGATCTGGATCTTAGTCTCCTAATCAGACCTCTATTTGAGGTCTGATTAGAAGACGACCCCGATTATAAGACGAGGGGTATTTTTCAGAGCATTTGCTCTGAAAAAAACCTCGTCTTATAATCGAGCAAATACGGTATTGTGAAAATAAAGAGCTGAGTAGGAGTGAAATGATATAGTATTTTGTTGGGTATATTTTGTATATTGATGTATGGAAAAGTGGTTCTTTTTTGAGGACTTGAATTCAGAAATGGTAATCTGTGAAGATGTGTTGTGCCAAAGCACTAATTTGTGTTTTTGGGAAATAATGTGAATTTGTAGTGACCCCTCACTTGTAAGTTTGGGTGATGCCTCTTCATGTCTCTTTCTTGTTCAGCCATTGCAGTTGGTACACAAATTGCCCGTCTACCTATTTACCAACTCCATATATCCTTAATGGTATAATAATAATTATTTATTTATATGTTATGTTCTATATTAGAGGTGAACCAGTTAGAAAGAAAAAGGTTTTCTCAAACAAGACCAAATCCGGAGGACTGGGGTGTTCTACTCAATAAGTGAAAGTATAAATGTTTTAGGCTGACCATCAACAGAACTGTATCTCAATGAGCATAGATTAAGTAAATGATGTAACCAGACCTTCACTATGGACTGTCTGAAGAGTAACATGTCACCTGACTGACTCTAGAAAGATGAAGTAGTGGTAGGCCGGGCCGGAGTGGGAATGAAAAGCAGCCCTGGAAATATTTGGTCACCAGCCCCATGTATTGTATCGCGTGGTTGAGCTCTTGTGCCCACACGCCTCGCCCCTTATACACGCCTATCTGAGCGACACTATTTACCATCCAAATAGCTATAAATCATTCTTTGTAAAACTATATTAAATTGTTCCTTTACGATAACAGAATACCACATTATCATACCTGGGAACTCTCTGGGTTTGACCCGGAGATTGCCGGGTGAAGCACTGCTTCTCTGGTTCAAGACCCGAATCCTCCGGGTCGCGGGAGCCTTTTCTTGACACACCCCGCTCCCCGCCCATTTTTCCTTTAAATGGGGGTTTTCCCGCTGCCATCAGAGGGAACGCCCCGACGTCAGCAGGACCTCCCTCTGACATCACGGGACTTCCCTCTGACGTCAGTGGGCAGTCCTGGCAGCGTCTCATAAGGGAAGGCTCCGGGTAGCCGGAGCCCAGGAGATCCCAGGTATCCACGAGTACCTGGGAATGGATAGAATCTTAACTCCTCACCATCCGTGCATTCTGGATAAAGAGGACATCAGAGCTCTGCAGATGTATGAGATAGAATCTTATGTAATGGTATTGGGATTATATCAGTACATTTAAAAAGTCATGATACACCTGAAGCCACAATTTAGTGCCACTCATCCTTTTTAATACAATATGCCGATTAAGATAGAGTAAATAATATGGTTTACTAATCTACACAATCAAATCTAAACATTGCTGACATGTTTCACTCCCGTAAGGAGATGGCCCAGATCTCCGTTATACCAGGTCTGGCGGTTGCAGCGTTTCACTGGAATCAGATTCACAGGAGCCTCCTGGAGGACGTCCGATGATTCGGTGGCTGAAGAGGAAAAGAGTCATCAAAAGCAGGGCCTGGGGCCCATTACAAACCCAAAGACAGGGCCCCCTACCCCGTCCAACCCCATGCTTCTCCCACCACCCTTACAATGAGGACACCAACATCTGGAAAGGTGGTGCTAAGGGCCCAGTCCATGGAAAAGGGCCACAGGGAAGATACACAGCTCTGGGACAAGGAGAAAGCATATAAACAAAATCTGCAGATAAAGTTGTACTTACATTCTTCTTCGAGGACACCCCAGCCTGCGATGAAGCAGTCGTCCATTTTACTCAGAATGGCTTTTTTGGGAGGGAGACACGCTGGCTGAGTGTATTCATCAAATACGATGGGCTTGTTCAGCTTAAGCAAGGCGATGTCATTGCTCTCCGTTTCAGGATCGTATTTCTTATGCTGAATCTTTTCTTTTATAGTCCGGATCTGAGCCTTTGTCCCGATCTGTGATAGTTGGTTGGCGCCAAATACAAGTCTCCATGAAAAATATTCACTGAATAAACCAAAGTTTTATTAGTTATCTTACTTTCTCTGGCATTAATAAATACCATATTAACCAGAACACATGCTGTGTTTGTTATTTTTTGTTAAATCATAAAGGAACGAGCCATTGCCTCAACTCATTAACTCAATTATTTTGTAACATATAGTCAAGAGAAAACAACCTGGCCCCTGTCTCCTAAATGGTGGTAACTGCATTTTCTGCCATAAAACAATTAAATTACTTACTTGTTGAGATCCTTAAAGCAATGGGCAGCTGTCAGAACCCACAAAGCATTCAGGACGACACCGCCACATAGATGGAAATATCTGCCGTTGCTTTTCCTCTGGATGCTCACTGTCCAGGGCCATTCACCGGGCTCCGCATCCTTTCCCCCAACCACGCGGGAGCCACGGAAATCCTCCACTAGGGGTCTGTCTCCACAGACTGAAATAGAAATAAAAAAATATCACACATACTCTATGTACAAAACCACATTAATTCACTGCTTTTCAGCATATTTAATGAAAATGGATTAATGAGCTTATGTTATATAAAAATGGTCATTACATTTAATTAAAGAAAACATTGAAAATGAAAATGTTAGACCCAAATTGTCTACATTGTTTAATATAAAACTATTTAGTATAGAAAATTCCTTTTTCGTGTTTCAGAAGGCTTTGTTCTTCTAACCTTACACCATACTTAATGAGCGAGAGCATACCCAGTAACGCTTAGCCTTGTGAATAACCAACAGAGACATTTTCCTAAAAGATTATTATTGTTGCCACCTTTGGAACAGTGCAATTATGACCTGTAATCGAACTGTTAATTGACTCAGCTACCATTTCTTTGCCACTAAGATAAGGGGGAGATAAGGTGTCACGATGGAAATGAGAAGGTGCCTCCTTATGGAGGACTCCTAACCATGGGGGGTTATGTTTGCATGTATTAATTCAATGCAATATAAGAGATATTCGTTAAGGTAAAGCAGAAAAAAAGGTTCACGATCAAGAAATTGTGTAGATATATATGTATATATATATATATATATATATATATATATATATATATATATGTGTGTGTGATTTGCTTGGTGGCTGATGTCTTTTTGTTGCTGTTGATAGCCGTATGCATTATGATGACCGTATACATGTTCTTTGTACAAAATAATATAATGTCTTCTGGTGATTAATGTTTTAATTAAAATGAAATTAGACTTGTATTACCTAAATCTAGCATTGTTTCTAGCATTCGAAGTATTTTTGTTGGCCCAACACAGGTAAAGGTGTAAAGTTCAGATGAAGAAGAGACAATCAAATGTTGTTAAAGCTAGAACCCCAATAGAAGATTCAACTTAATAGTCCGTTTCCTCTGGTGTTAGTATGAATGTATCAGTTTTTTATGCCCATAAAAAGATGACAAAAGATGACAAAGTAAATAATTTAAACAAGAAAAGCAATAAGTCACTGTTGGGGACCCAGGGCTGTGACTGTGTTGGGCAAGAGCAGACTGGCAAACACATGGTGGGCTGGTGCCCAATAGCGCCTACAACTCACTGTCACCAGCTTGTGCCGCCGATCCAGTCTTTTACGGCACGGCCTCTATCAATATACAATCAGACCTCTGTGATTTATCACCCTCTGGCCTTAAAGCTCCAGGTCCGATTTGTAACTTCCAGTCCAACACTGCAGAGAAGACTGGTCCCAGGAGTCATATAGACAATATATAGCATTTTGCACCATAGTATAATACTCTTTTCTTCTCATAACAGTTCATCTTACTCCTTCTACCTGGCTCATGAATTCCACAAGGATTTGTTCTTCCATAGTTAATGGAATGGAAAGCAAGTGGAAGGAAAAATTGGCAAACATATACTGTAATTTCTTTAATATAATTGTTACTTACAGCGTTTTATATACTAAATATGCCCCAGACCCTTGTTACTTTTTCTAATCATGTAATTTATGTAAAAGATAAGAAAAATATTAATGTAAAAGATTACATTTTGGTATATACAGACCCAACCACTCACTGCCCTCTTACTGGGGCTAGCCATAATCATAATCGCGGCTAACCCCCTGAGCAAAGCCAGAATCTCCAGCGAATATATATTCATATATTCCAACCCAGAGAATATATATTCATTATTAAGTAATGTTTTTTTTTAAACAGGGATTTTTATTTCTGTAATTTACCCGAGGGTGCGGGGCTAGCGCTCGACCAAGATGGCTGCTTGAGTCCGCAGCTCTGCACACCGTACCAGAACAATTTACGCTTTTCATGGATAACTTACGAGATGGGGAAGTCTAATCGTTCAGGGGGGGGGACCCCGAAACCTTCAAGCTCACAGGAGAAGCATCTAGCCCCCTCGATGAGACATTTTTTCAGAGGTTCTCGAGATGTGGATGCGCGGGAGTCTGGATCTAAGATGGCGCCTTCTCCCTCTAGCAGAATTAGTGAATGCTCAGACGACGCCTCCTTGGACCGGGATCTCAATCTTCCAGACGCATAACCCACGGGGCACTCTTGGCAAGAGGCCCTTCAACGCTTGCCAACAAAGGCTGATTTAATTTCTGTGATAGATACGGCCCTGGATCAGGCCCTCCATGACGTGCGAGCCGACCTCGGTTCTATCAAACAAGATATCAAGCATATCGGGGATCGAGTGACTACGCAGGAAGAGGATCAAATTAAAACAAGCGAGGCCATCGATACTCTTTCCACGACACTACAAGACCACTCGGAATCTTTCAAAGCCCTTCACCGTCAAATGGAAGATTTAGATAATCGAGGGAGGAGAAATAATCTCCGGGTTCGGGGAATACCTGAATCGGTGGCTGCGGGTGATATTCGCACTACGCTTCAATCAGTATTTAATTGCGTCTTGAAACAATCACCTGACACACTTATACAATTCGACCGAGCTCACCGGGCTTTACGCCCGAAAGGACCCCCATCGGCCCCACCGCGCGATGTAATTTGCTGCCTACACGAGTATTCGGTTAAGGAAGCTATCCTGAGGGCCTGCCGCTCATCCGGTGATCTGGAACACAACGGTGAGAAAATAAGCATTTTCCAGGATATCTCCCCGGTCACGCTTCAAAAACGAAGAGCGCTTAGACCTGTCACTGCCCTACTGCGAGCGGCCAATATCCCGTATCAGTGGGGGTTCCCATTCGTACTCATAGCTCGGAGGGACAAGGACGTCTCCACACTCCGCCAACATAGCGAGCTGGATTCCTTTTTGGCGCAATTGGACTTACCGGAGACATCAGTGCAGGACTGGGAGCCCTCGACGCCACTTCCGAAACCTCTTTCTGACCCGGCGAGATCCTGGTTGCTGCCGAAGATCCGGAGGAAGAGGAGCGGCCGCGCGGCGATTCCTGCTGAAGAATTGGGTTGAGTTTTGTTGGACGTTTCTCCGCTTCTCATCGTTTACCCCTGCATCTTCCGGGACTTACAACACTTTTTTTTTCATGTGTCTCGAACATATGGACTTTTCCACAGGAGTTGTTTTTTTTAATTTTTTTAATCTTTCTTTTCCTCTACCCTCCCTCTGCCAAATAAATAAATAATAATAAAATAAAATAATAATAAAATAATATCATCCCTGACACCCTTTAGGTATGGTATCTCATTAGGTCTCATTATTCTGAAATTATTCTGAAATAAGAGTTCTCCATTTATTGTATAATTTTTTCTTTCCCTGATTGTTTAATATAAGCTACTTTTTATTAAGAATCCCTTTCCTGATGCCGGAGAATTTCACCATTTTACACCCGCAATGTTTTGAATAATTCCTCTCTAAATGCTCATTTTAAGAACAATCTGCCATTTTGAAGAAATGTGCAGCCGAATCACCTTTCACAGCAGTCTTTTGTAGCTTATTATCAATTTCTTTAATTAGTTTTCTTAGTGATAGATAGTTAAAGTAACAGACAAGTGACAGATTGTTTGGTTATAATGATTTTCTTGTTTCAAGCCCGTTACAAAGCAATTAGAAACCTGACAGCATTTTCACTCTGCATTACTGATCATCTAAAGTGATGAGAAATGAGAGGTGATGAATATTAATTGTATATTTTCATATGATTATCATAAATTATTACCTTGTCTAATGTGATGCAGGTGAGTGTAAGAGCAATGGAGTAAAATGCAGTCACATATGATAATTTGAAGCATTACATGAACAGGCGCGTGCCCCGTTGTATCTCACATCGTGGACTCGGATCTTTATATTTGTTTCTGTTTAAAAAAAGGGAAGCCTAATGGGCTTTGAGATTTAGTGGAGGAATCAAGCAAATAATTAGGAGTCTTAATTATGTTTTGTGTATAATTGTTTGGTTTTTTTTCATTTAAAGAGGAAGTAAAACCAAATTCTTGTCAAACAGAGCTGGAAGTGATGGCCACAGATTGCACTAAATGCAACACTTTTGTAACTGAATATGTCATCACAGACATCATACCGATTACTTTTGAAGACCCAAGAAACAATTATGTGATCCCATCAATCTTCTTGGGAACTGATTGTTTATACTCAACTTTTTTTTTTTATATCTGTGTAATAGTGCCTTTGTAACAATTTTATTAAAGGTATAGTTGACTGTCCCATACAGCCACACCAATGAAGAATGCAAATAAAATTAACCCCTTAAGGACAATGGGTTGTCCTTAAACCCATTAAAAACAATGCATTTGTGAGCCGGTACATGTACAGGCTTTGTCATAAAGGGGTTAATTGTAACTTGGATGTAAATAAATAAATTAATAAATACATAAAAATAAAACACTTACTTTTAGGTGAAGCTGCAGCTCCAGAGCTATAGCACACATTCCATCCTCTATTGTATGCCTCCTGTGCATACCTTTGGCTACTTGAAGCAGCCAATCAGTGGCAAGAAAGCACTCCGATTAAAACCAATGGGGAAACTTTCTTTCTTTCCGTGCTTGAGGTGTCTTTAGCCCCCCAGGAACTCTTGCAGAAGCCAGCATTGGACTGGCAGTGTATGCGCGGGGGCAAGCAGACGCTAGAGGGTGCAGAAATAGGGCTAAAGCATAGGGGGATTCTGATGGGGATACATTTAAAGGGGGCACTTATTGCTATCATTATTGCTATCATGCAATAAAGTGCAAATGATAGGCGCAGTGTCCATTTAAAGTAAAATGGGTTGATAATAAAATGTATAGGCATCATAAAATAGATGTCAATCGTAAGCAGAAAACTTACTGTAATTCTAAAACATGTCCAGAAAGAGTATTGTTGTTATTATTATTATTATTATTTTATTTTTTTTTTATTATTTTTTTTTATTTTATTTTTTTAAATCCTTTAGCACTGACCATGTTTGGACAGAAAGAAACCACATTGATATGCCCAAAAGGTTACTTAAAAAGCGTAATGGGTTAACGATGGTATAACTAAGATTCATGTGAAGAAAACACAAGTTCCTTTAAAAAAACAAGCATGTATTTAAAGCAAAAAAAAGTAAAAATATTAAGCGTGATTTGTTCACACAGTAACACTTTCCATAATACCTAACAGTTATTATAAGAGCGCAGTGGACCGCACAAATGTTGACATGACAATATCACAGAGTGATGAAGCCACGATGAGGAACAGGGACTGACAGTGTTATAGGCATACGGAAATGGTAAACATTACAGTAGATGGGGACAGAGGAATAAATATATTAACGCATGTAGTAGAAAATATAAATTACATTGTATTTGACAAATATTGGAGCGATATTTAAAGTTACCCGAGCATTGGATGGTAAACACAATGAGTAAAATCGCTCTCATAGCATATATATATATATATATATATATATATATATACCAACCTTTATACATGCGGATGTATAAAGCCCTTCTGATGTGGTGGTTAATTTAGATTTTTTTCTTTCTTAATTTTTACACAGATATTTTTTCCCCAAGCCTTACACCAAGAATGAAAAAAAAACTAATTATGTTGCAATATATAAAGTAGTATATGAGAAAAAATGTAAATACTTCTAGAATCTTTTTTTTAAGATTCATTTTTAATTGAAATTACCCCAAACCTTCTTTCTTTCAGCGATATTCCTGTCCAGGGGATCTTTTCATGAAAGAGTTTGCTAAAAGCATGTTTTCAGCTTTTTTTTTTTTAGTTAAAGTTAGATATCCAACAAGTTTGAGACTTACTGACATAAATCCAGTTACGCCTTAGGTGGGCTCTTCATTCGAGGGTCAATGAGTCCTTCACAAAACAGTTAGGACGTTGACAAAATCAATGGAAAATTCGTTGCAAGTGACCCATAATCAGAGAATGAAGAAACTGACCTAGAGACCAGGTATGGGCAGACAGTGACACCTTTTGCCATAAAACGGGGACAGATAGTCCCAGTATTACGATGGTACAGGTGAGGAAACCAGGATGCAGGGGAGTACGTTCACTATGCAAGCGAAAGTCAGTATCGGGTATCAGGCGGAGAAGGTTCAGGCAATCCGGGTCAGGAGCAGAGAGGTCAACAAGGTCACAAGACAAGCAGAGGTCGGCACCGGGTATCAGGCATAGAAGGGTCAGGCAATCCGGGTCAGGAGCAGAGAGGTCAACAAGGTCACAAGGCAAGCAGAGGTCGGCACCGGGTATCAGGCATAGAAGGGTCAGGCAATCCGGGTCAGGAGCAGAGAGGTCAACAAGGTCACAAGGCAAGCAGAGGTCGGCACCGGGTATCAGGCATAGAAGGGTCAGGCAATCCGGGTCAGGAGCAGAGAGGTCAACGAGGTCACAAGGCAAGCAGAGGTCGGCACCGGGTATCAGGCATAGAAGGGTCAGGCAATCAGGGTCAGGAGCAGAGAGGTCAACAAGGTCGCAAGGCAGGCAGAGGTCGGCACCGGGTATCAGGTATAGAAGGTCTAGGCAACAGGTACACATACAGCTAAGTTGTAAGAACAACTGAGCACTGAACAGGTATCAGTGCTCAGTTTTTAAACCAACCGCCTTTCTAAGCTCCGCCCCCATCAGGGGTGCCGTCCAATGGACGTTTCGTCTCCTCCATTGGAGAATAGTTTCAGAAGGGGGGCGTGGTGTATGATGCCGTGGGTGTCTATCATTGTGCGGCGGTTCTTTCATGTGAACCGCCGCGTATGAAGAGACACCGTTGCGGCATCGGTCCTGGAGGGGTAAGTACCGGGTACCCGCTACTCGTGGGTACTCGGGTGAAGTACTTCTCACCGGAGCGGAACGCCACGAGCACCCGGGCGACGTGTCCCGGACGGGACCGTAACGTCGCGGGTACTCGGGCGACCCGCTCCGTATGAGATCCCGTCGTAACGGGTACTCGGGCGACGCGCTCCGAACGGGAGCGCGACGCTGCGAGCACCCTTTACTCGCACGCCGGCCGGGATCGTGACAGGCTCCCCCCCTAAGGAGAGGCCTCCGGCCTCTCAAGGGTCCTGGACGATCGGGATGACCAGAGTGAAAGGTACGTATCAGTTCTTCCGCGTGTAGATCGCGGGCATCTTCCCAGGAGTTGTTACTGATGTCATAACCCTTCCATTGGATAAGGTATTGCAGGCGTCCTCGGTATCTTCTGGAGTCCAAAATACCGGCTATCTCGTATTCCTCTGTGTCATCTATTGTCACAGGAGTAGGTGGGTCCGGACGTCGTCCCGGGAAAGGATTGTCATAACAGGGCTTCAGTAAGGAGACATGAAAGACTGGATGGATTTTCATCGTTGGAGGTAATTGTAGCTCGACAGTCACTGATGAGGGTGTGCGTGTCACGACATAAGGACCTATGTATCTGGGTCCCAACTTCTTCGTGGGACAGCACAGTTTCAGATGGACGGTTGAAAGCCACACCTTGTCGCCGGGTTTGTAGATAGGAGCAGGGGAGCGAAGTCGGTCTGCTTGTGCCTTGTATCGTTCTTGTGCTTTCAAGAGGGTATTACGTAACATCTTATGCGTCTCCAGTACTTTTGTTATCCGTTCTGTCATAGAAGGGACAACACTAGGAATTGGGGAACCAGGAAGCATGGAGGGATGTAATCCATATACGGAAAAGAAGGGGGACATACGCGTTGAGGAGTGAATATGGTTATTGTACGCGAATTCGGCTATGGGTAGTAAATCGTACCAGTCGTCCTGAAGATGGGTGGTGTAGCAACGGAGGTATTGTTCTAGTGTTTGATTGGTACGCTCCGTTTGGCCGTTGCTTTGTGGATGGAATGACGTGGACATAGAACGGTGGATATGGAGTATGTCACAGAAGGCTTTCCACACTCGTGACGTGAATTGTGTCCCCCTATCTGACACAATAGTCTCTGGTACTCCATGTAAACGAAATATGTGGCGAAGAAAAAGAGAGGCTGTTTCTTCTGCCGACGGTAAACGCTTGGTTGGGACGAAATGGGCCATCTTAGTGAACCTGTCCACTACCACCATAAGAGTGGTGTGATGTTGCGAAACTGGGAGGTCAGTAATAAAGTCCAGTGACAGGTCTACCCAAGGCTTGGTAGGAGCCTGGAGTGGGCATAGAAAACCAGCCGGCTTGTTCCTGATGCTTTTAGCTCTGGCACAAACAGTACAAGAACGAATGAACTGAAGGACATCATTGCGAAGAGTGGGCCACCAAAATGTTCTTTGTATCAGATCTATGGTTTGGGTCACTCCTCCATGTCCGGCTGCTGGCGTGTCATGACAGTGTTGTAAAACCTGGAGACGTGACTTGGGAGGCACGTAGAGCAGATCTCCATGGAAGTAGAACCCATCTTTTTTGTGTAATCGGAGGTTTTCCGGAGGAGCTGGGTCGGATGCTTGGGGGCGGAACAGGTCCCAAAAGGATCGGGTGCCAGCTACAAAATGCCTGGGTAGGAGCACGGTCTCCTGGTCCTGTTGCTGTGATGAGGACATGTCACACATGCGAGAGAGTGAGTCTGCTTTAGTGTTCTTCGAACCAGGTCGGTAGGTTATGTGGAGTCGAAATCTAGTGAAGAAGAGGGACCATCGTGCGAGCCTTGGTTGCAACCGTTTGGCGGTTCTATAGTACTCCATATTTTTGTGGTCGGTGAAGACGGTAATGGGGTGGAGTGTTCCTTCTAGTAGATGTCTCCACTCCTCCAATGCCAGTTTCATGGCTAACATTTCTTTTTCTCCGACTCCGTAATTTCTTTCTGCGGGAGTCATGGTTCGCGAGAAGAAGGCAACCGGATGGAGTTGGTTGTCTGTATCGGCTCTTTGCGAGAGCACAGCGCCGACCGCTGTGTCGGAGGCATCAACCTCCAATGTATACGGTTTTTGGTGCACTGGATGGATCAGAATGGGGGCTGTTGTGAACCGTTCTTTCAAAAAAAGAAAGGCCCTCTGAGCTTCTTCTGACCAGTGGAATCTCTTTTTGACTGAAGTGAGGGAGGTGATGGGTTGTATGACTTTGGAGAAATTACGGATGAATTTCCTATAAAAGTTCGCAAACCCTACAAATCTCTGTACTCCTTTTCTGTCCGTTGGGGGTGGCCATTGAAGAATGGCTTCAACCTTTTTTGGATCCATCTCCACTCGTGTAGGGGTCAATATAAAGCCCAAGAACTCCACCCTCTGTGTTTCAAATACGCACTTCTCGGGTTTGGCGTACAAATCGTTTTCACGGAGCCGTTCCAGTACTTTGGCAACATGTTCCCTGTGTTCCGCTAGTGATGGCGAGTAGATCAGTATATCGTCTAGATAGACAACAACAAATCGATCCAACATGTCTCGGAAAACATCATTCATGAAATGTTGGAACGTGGCTGGGGCGTTACACAGCCCGTAAGGCATAACTAAGTACTCAAAATGTCCGTACCGGGATCTGAATGCAGTACTCCATTCATGTCCTTCTTTTATCCTCACCAGGTTGTATGCTCCTCTCAGGTCTATTTTGGTGAAGAAGGAGGCAGTGCTAACACGTTCCATGAGTTCTGGAATCAATGGTAGGGGATATCTGTTCTTTATCGTCACATTATTCAATTCTCTGTAGTCCACGCAAGGACGTAACCCCCCGTCCTTTTTGGGAATGAAGAAAATCCCTGCTCCCGCAGGAGAGGTGGAAGGTCGAATGAATCCTTTGGCTAGGTTTTCGTCGATATAGGCTTTGAGAGTGACGAGTTCAGGTTCAGACATGGGATATATGCGGCCGAACGGGATAGGGGCACCTGGAAATAAATCGATCGGGCAGTCATACTCCCTGTGTGGTGGTAATCGGTTGGCTGCTTTTTTCTCGAATACGTCCGCAAAACGTCTGTAGTGACTCGGAATCGTAGGAATCGGAAGGGAGCTGTAATCATGTGCTACATTAATCGACAAAGGCAGCTTATGTGAATGAGTGTCTTTATTGGCAGGGAAAGACACAGAACTATATTTCCAATTAATATGAGGGTTTTGCGTCCGCAACCATGGAAGTCCCAGGATAACTGGGAACACTGGAGAGGGTATCACATCGAACGATATGTTCTCAGTGTGGTCAGGGTTGATGTGTAAACGTAAGGGTACAGTCTCTATGGTGATAGGACCGGACTGCAGAGGACGTCCGTCCACTAACTGCAACAGTAGAGGTGTTGTCTTCTTCTGGACTGGTATGCCGTGCTGCCGGATGATGCCTGTATCCAGAATGTTACTGCTGGCTCCAGAGTCGATCATCGCTGCGAGAACGACGTACTTCCCTTTCCACTGCAAGGTAATGGAGAGGGACACATGATGGGACGTGTGTGAAGACATACCATGAACGGCAGGAATCAATAAGGAGGGTAGCTTACCCCTCGATGGTCGTCTCTTGTTCTGGCACTCATTAACGTAGTGGCCCTTGGTACCACAATAAAGGCAGAGATCCTGAGACCAACGTCGTTCCTTTTCCGCACCCGATAACGGACCTTTGATGAGGCCTAGTTGCATGGGTTCCTCTGTTGTTTCCTTGGACGTGGTTCTATGTTGGGGTCTGGGAGTGGACCATGCGTGTGGAGGAGACGACACACGTTCAGCTTTTCTCTCTCTTAACCTCCTGTCAATTTGGATGCACAACGTAGAGAAGTCGTCCAATGAGGACGGGATAGCAGAACGAGCAAGTTCATCCCGTATGGCATCAGATAAGCCCAACCGGAACTGGTCATGTAATGCCGATTCGTTCCATGTTGTCTCTAGAGAGATTCGTCGGAATTCCGCAATGTAGTTTTCTACCGGTCTTTTGCCTTGACGAAGGGCCCTTAAAGCACTTGTAGCTGAAGTGGTTTGGAACTGATCGTCATAAAGGGCATCCATGGCCTGCCGGAAGGAGGTCCATGTATCAAGCACCGGGCTGTTGTTACGGAGTAGGTGATGAGCCCAGAGTTGAGGCTCCTCGGATAACAGGGCAATAACCGTGTGTATCTTGACGTAATCATTGGTATACGTCTTTGGTTTGAGACCGAACAATATTTGGCATGATGTTATGAAAGTCTTATATTTTGTGCGATCTCCAGTGTATCTATCCGGCAAGGGTACTTGTGGTTCATACGTGGGTACTCCTTGGGATACTGGTGGTTCTTGTGCCTCCAATGGTGCGGGAGGTGGTGCACCATGTGTACTGAGAGCACCTTGCATTTGTTCTATCTGTAGTTGTTGTTGGTTTTGTCCTGATTGAATGTCATGTAGGGACTGAGTTATCGTTGCCATCTGCTGGGCAAGAGCAGTTACTGCCTCTGTTAACCCTGCGGTTTCCATAAGGGCTCAGTTGTTGTATTACGATGGTACAGGTGAGGAAACCAGGATGCAGGGGAGTACGTTCACTATGCAAGCGAAAGTCAGTATCGGGTATCAGGCGGAGAAGGTTCAGGCAATCCGGGTCAGGAGCAGAGAGGTCAACAAGGTCACAAGACAAGCAGAGGTCGGCACCGGGTATCAGGCATAGAAGGGTCAGGCAATCCGGGTCAGGAGCAGAGAGGTCAACAAGGTCACAAGGCAAGCAGAGGTCGGCACCGGGTATCAGGCATAGAAGGGTCAGGCAATCCGGGTCAGGAGCAGAGAGGTCAACAAGGTCACAAGGCAAGCAGAGGTCGGCACCGGGTATCAGGCATAGAAGGGTCAGGCAATCCGGGTCAGGAGCAGAGAGGTCAACGAGGTCACAAGGCAAGCAGAGGTCGGCACCGGGTATCAGGCATAGAAGGGTCAGGCAATCCGGGTCAGGAGCAGAGAGGTCAACAAGGTCGCAAGGCAGGCAGAGGTCGGCACCGGGTATCAGGTATAGAAGGTCTAGGCAACAGGTACACATACAGCTAAGTTGTAAGAACAACTGAGCACTGAACAGGTATCAGTGCTCAGTTTTTAAACCAACCGCCTTTCTAAGCTCCGCCCCCATCAGGGGTGCCGTCCAATGGACGTTTCGTCTCCTCCATTGGAGACTAGTTTCAGAAGGGGGGCGTGGTGTATGATGCCGTGGGTGTCTATCATTGTGCGGCGGTTCTTTCATGTGAACCGCCGCGTATGAAGAGACACCGTTGCGGCATCGGTCCTGGAGGGGTAAGTACCGGGTACCCGCTACTCGTGGGTACTCGGGTGAAGTACTTCTCACCGGAGCGGAACGCCACGAGCACCCGGGCGACGTGTCCCGGACGGGACCGTAACGTCGCGGGTACTCGGGCGACCCGCTCCGTATGAGATCCCGTCGTAACGGGTACTCGGGCGACGCGCTCCGAACGGGAGCGCGACGCTGCGAGCACCCTTTACTCGCACGCCGGCCGGGATCGTGACACCCAGGCAACCTTTAGCGGAAGGAAGTGGGCAGGAAGCTAGGGTAAGAATTAGCAACGAGTAGACAGAACATGGGTGATGGGTGGACATGGCCAGGTGCTGCCTTCCAGCCCGGAGAAAGAAGAAACCGACCGTTCCATACCTCAAAAACAGTAGAACGCAACCAAAATGGTAGTGAGGGTATAACCGGGACTCGCCACGGGCTTGTCTGACTCGGCCCACCTCAATGACAGAGAAGCACTTCAGTCAAGTCAGCGTAACCAATTCTATGTCACAGTAAAGAACCAGCTGATTCTTTACCTATGTCTCCTACTTGTTTCCCTCAACCCATGATTTAGATCACAAAAATATGCTTTGTCTAAAACCCTTCAAGTGTTCTTTTTTTTATATATGTAAAATTAGATCCACCGAGAGGCCATTATTTTTCCCCAATGCTATTAATGATCACTAATTGTTAATTAGCAGGTTGCAGATGCTGAGGTGTGTAAAAATACCCCAGTGGTGTTATATCTTTTGCCAGGCACATTGGTATTTTTATCAAAAAAATAACAGTTTGAAAACAGTGTTTGTAATGTGTATAAATCTTGCTTTTCCTGGCACATATTCACATATATATAGAAAACAATGTATATACATGAAGTAACCAAGCAGCTGTGTGCTAACGCACCTTGAAACTAACTTTAGCTTCTTTAGAAGAAGTCAAAATTGCCTTTCCAATACCCCCAACATTTTGAGAAAGTAGCTTGTACTTGAGAAGTTACAAGCTGCTTTTACAGGGTGGCCGGCAGCCGGCAGACACTCTGCTCCTTCCAGGTTGGTAGAGAGATGTAATGAACACAACTTATTAGCCAAGCGTGAGCGTACCTCACAGCAGAAGCAGCAAGACAATGTCGCTTGTTCGGTGTCTGATCTCTGCTTTCTGCTGACATGGTGCGTGGCTGGGCATATTCAGCCGCCGGCCGCATGCTGCAGCATCCCATCTGCCGGTGAATGTGTGATTGGCGGCCAGCAGCCTACTGGCATTTGCCTGGTGTGCCAGATGGCCAATCCAGTCCTGGTTGGACAAGTAAAGAAATCGAGCTTCCCGGTAAGAAGTAAAAACAAGAATTACAAAATATCTTCTATTCTGTTCTATTAGCCACTCGCTGGATTCTATTATCCTGTTTATGACCCCCCTTAATGCAGTTACATTCTGTTTAGAGGGAAACTGTGTATCATTTATTTATTGATGATTTATTAGCTTGAAACAACGTTTTACTGTGTTATTTATATGTGAAATAATATGCCGCCATCGTACTAAGCATAAGTGAAATAAATATATGTTCACTGTGTACAGATAATAAAAACAGAGCATGAAGATAGTAATTATTAAACTGTCTCACACGCTTGGTGTGTCTTTTTTATGTGATGCATCATTGTGTAATTATAAAAACATTCTAAGGACAAAATGTTCAAAAAGAAAAAAAAAAAGCGGATCGGGAACATACCTTTTACAGATGTTTTTTTCTGCTTAGTTAGGTAAATGTTAAATCTGAAAGGTGCAGTTTTCAGTGGTTGACATACTTCATCAATCCTAATTTGTGAAATTGTTCACTCAGTGATTCGATGTCTCCATGAAAGAGATGTTCGTCTGATTAACATTTCAACAAGGAAGATGTAACCCTTTCCGAACACAAAATTAATTTGAGTCTGATTCTGATTTCATTTGCTGAAGTGTGTAGATAAATTAGAAAGTAATATTTTACTACGATTGGCATGCGCTTGTCCCAGTGGAGGATTTTTGAATTATAATAGATTACCCCAGTTTCGGCTTTGACTCAGGAACTCTGTTCTTCTCGTACCATCGTAACTTCCCAGGCTTGGCCTCCCTCTGCCGCTCTTTATAGGAGGCAGGGAATGGGTATGGTCACAATCAGGGGGTATGGCTAGTCGCAAATTGGGGTGAAACTGATGCACTGATGTCACTCCCCTGCCCAGAGATGAAGCACACCGACCCGAGGGTCCATAATCAGCTCAGATTTCCAGAGCTTCTTATCATTTAATACAAAAGGTTTTTGCGGATTAGCTGTTGTCCCATGCACAGAGATGACCAGAAAAATGTCTAACTGGTTATAGTGAATTTATAGTGAACTTGTAACCATACTTAGACGTCTCTTTAAAAGGAACCCGTCTTTGACATAACGTGATGCTGCTGAGAATCACCACTGTTTGTCCAAGACAATAGTATAAAAATGCCTCATCCGTTTGATCACAAAATTGATATGGCCATCGATGGGTACTTTTGTTTTAGGGAGTTCCATCAGAGGTGTGATTAGGGTTTGATGTTTTTATGTTTTTTATGGTTTTATGCTCTCACTGAGTTGCCCCACTGTCCCACTTCAGTTATTCGAGAGGTGACTGTAAACGCAAACCACAACTCATAGTCCCATATAAACACATCCTCATCCCAATCCGGCCAGATTAAATGTTGGGAGAAGTGCTAAACAAACCCCTGGGGCCTGGTAACCATTTTATATTTGGCGTTGACCTTAGTGGATGCAGCACTGCTTCTTAGTTAATTATCAAGAAGTCAACTCGTAAAAAAATGATCTCTTGATATAATTATATTGATTTGCAGAATCCAGTAATGCATTCGGGATTTTCATTTCTATATGATCTCTATTTTCTCTACAGGAAAATGGCTGGACCCAAAAGACCATCCAGCGCTTCCTCCGTTGAGAGCCAATTGTCCACTTTCTCCTGGCAAAGTTCTTGTTTTTCCCCAACATCCTGTTCAAGACCAAGCAGCTTGGAGGATGCTATTGTCAAAGAATATGTGGACATTTTTGAGAGGCCATCTACCCAAATGAAAACTTTACCCCGGTAGGCGTTTTATATTGTTGAAAATTAAAGAACGTCATATATCAAGACCTCAGCTGGGACGTTAACAAGACTTAGGGTTAAACCACAAGTCCCAAATATTCCTGCAGATTGTAGAAATGAAATATTGGCAAGTCTAAATCTCACCAGTATCATGAGGCCATCCCAAGTACAGCTTGAGGGATGGAATATTTGGTTGAAAAAATCCTTTCCGGAAAATCTCTTAAAAAAAATCCTCAGAGCAGTCTAATGCTGTCAAGATTATTATGAAAAATGAGATATTCAATTTAGTTAACCACTATAATTTTTGACCAGTAGCTATTTTTACTCCCGATTCATAATAGATTTACTTAGCCCACATAAATAATATAGGTTCATTTTCAAAAATGACAAGCTTTGTTGGATTCCGATCTGTACAAGCACAGAGTATTGTGAACTTCAATAAGGTTTAAATATAGACTTGCAAAATTGTCACAAGCTGCACTTTGTGATGTACCACACTGTAGGTTGTGAGTAATTGTTCGGCATTAATATTTGAATGTTGCTGTAGTGGCTAAAGCAGGCTTTCCAAGAACCACTCAGACAGTACAGTGACAGCAAGGACAACTGCCTGGAAACTGTTACTATCAAATCCGCAGAACAGTAACATAGCAAAAGCATTTTACATTAATGTTCAATGTTACTTTACACTTTAATGTAGCTGTCAACAATAAGACAGTCTGTAGACGTGCCGAGCACCTCAGTGCCACCAATTGCCATAAGACGCCACACTAGCCAGTATAGTTTTGGCACATATAGGTTCAAACCTGAGCCCAGGTATTAACTATCAAGGGTCCACGTAATAAGACAATGGAAGTAACCATTCCATCTGCTGTCTGGCAGATTTTGGTAAGATGAAAAAGTGAGAATCCCAGTGGATGTTCCTCTTAAGTTTCAAGGGGCCCAATTATAGTATGTCCTTTCATTCCCTCTCCTTGTTGGAGAAAATGCATGTATATGTCCTACATGGAAGAGAGGTCACTCTTTCTCCTGCCAAATTTACAACTACATCCCATTCTTCACACAAACTCGAGCACATGGAATGGACAGAATGGAGATGAAGGGGGAGAGGAGGTGGTCAGACTCCAAAATTGTCACAGGCACTGAAGTTCTGCTTGGTGATGAAATGTTCAGTTGTAAGACAAGTGTAAGTGTAAAAGACCCGTTTTATCCTCCACTGTTGAGTAATCCACGTTCTGCATTCTCTTCACTAAAGCTAAGTGTATTTAGTGTTGGAAATCTGCATCATTGTAGGCTTCTTGGGTTGCCTAAGAAAACATCTGCATAACTTTGATGTTAGTACTGATGTTCTAATGATTGATTTCTAATATTCTGTATTTTTTTATCCCATATTTCCTTTAGAAAATACAAATCCCCTTATGCTAATAGATCAGCAAGACACAGCAAAGACAGAAGATATGACAAGCGACCTCATCTTAGCCCTGACACTCCTCTTCAGTCGGTGCGTGTATCAGGAAGGTCAGCCTATCAAGATTGCTTCCCACTTCAAAAAGCATCCGTTCAGAGCAGAAATGTACTTTCAGATGTAGACCTCGACAAAACAGACAGTGCAGACAATTCCTGCCTCTCATCATCATCCAAGAGAAACACCCCTGCCAGTGTTCCTCCAGGTCACGTTAGGTAATCAAAGCAGTTCCTTGTTGCTTTCTGTTGACTGCCGCCGGAATGTTTCTTTACAAAAGGGTTTACACCTGTTAAGTAGAGTTCATTTGCTTTTTTTTTTCTTTCGGCTCCTATGTTCTCCTCGCAAGATTTTGGCATTCCAACAAGTACAGAGACCTTTACTTGAAAGAAAACAAATTAAACCAGAAACAACATTCCCCGCTCTACAGTTCTCTCTGTTGTTTTCCAGGTGACATAAACTCACTCAAACAAAATAGCAATTCTGTAGCACCGCTTTAAGATCGCATCAATCAGGACCAAAAAAAAAATCCAAAAAGCATAAAAAGACATTGAATAAGCACAGTAATGTTTTAAAAGATTTCTGTTTAAATATATATTGATAAGCAGTACAATTTTATTAAATGCTACAATTTAAGCAAAGTGTGGCTTTAGTGACAAAGAAATATAGCGCATACATGCTTATTCTTAAATCCCAACACAATCCACAGATCAGTTTGAGCTCCATAGATTAATCTATGCGAGAAATTTATGTTTTTTTAAATCAAAATCAGCAAACAAAAAATATTGATCAGCACAACTTGGGACGCATGTACTTGGAAAAAAAAAGTGACAACAATAATAGTGCAATATTGTAAAAGCACAATATTCAAAAAAATAAATGAATTGCACTCACAAACAAAGGATGAAAAGAAGGCCCATCACAAAGTGCAGTCACATTTTATTTTAATATCTTTAAAATCTGGAAGATCAAAGAGACTCCCAATATCTCAGCAAAAAGGTAAAAATTAGGGTAAAAATACACAAATTTTGCCACAACCGAATGTGATGCACAATCACTTTTTGGTATAAGAGTCCAACTGACCTTGCTCACAATAAACGAAAATCCAAAGGATCCCAATCTGATCTCAATGCGTTTCGCCCAGTGCAAGTTTGGCTTCCTCAGGAGAGTTGTAAAGTAATAGTCCCAAATCAAATGAAATAAAGTGCGTATATCTGTGCCTGAACTGATTTAACAGAGGGTTATAGTAGCTATAGTTTTATACTCTTAGCATAGCCCTACTGGCAATATGTTTGGGGGCTCTTTCTTCCCTCCTCCAACAGAGACCTCTGTCCCTAACACTTGCACTCTTGTTAACGTATGATGTTGTATGTTGTCACGTCTAGCGGTAAGTATGGGAAGATGGTTAATATCCTCCTGTGACCACAATTGAACCCTTAGTCCCTAATTACCTTTTGATTGATTATTTTTTTACTAAAATTGCACGTATTTTGTATTTTGTTTCAGTTTGTAGAAGCACCATTTCTTTGCGTCAATCTTATGTTTGGAAAAATAAACGGAAACCCTAAAGAGTCTCTCTAACTATGTGTAATATCTTTTTCAAACCTCTTTCAGATATCCAATAAGAAGTCCACATTGCTCCCGCACTACCTATGGAACCGTTCCAGTTTTTAAAAGGAAAGTCTGGGTCATCAGAGTTACGGCTTACAAGAATGGAACGGATACAAGACCTGCTAAAATTTCCGCACCTACAATTCAGCTGGTAATTAATGTTACTGTTTCTGTACGTCCAAGTAAATAAATAATATTTTATGCTAAGAGTAGAAATCCATTTAAAGCTATTAGAGGTCCATGTGAAACAACTCCAATCATTGCATTCTAGTTTCAGAGAATTTTATTTCATTGATCTTAATACGAAATAATAATATAAAAATATACGTTTAATGCATATTAATCTTTGAAGCTCAAACTGATGTGTGGGTTACGTTAACATGTTTTCAATTTAGAAGCGTTAAAGCATATTTTTTAGATAATTAGCCTGTTCTCTTACCCTTTTCCATCTTTATTAGCTGCTGGAGAGGTGCACCGTGAAGCTGGAATTAAACATGGCCGCCAGACGCGTGTTCCTGGCAGACGGCACGGAAGCCTTCGAACCAAAAGATATCCCTCATGATAGCGATGTTTATATATCAACCGGAGAACCTTTCATAGATCCTCTGAAAAATGTTAAAGGTACTAAAAATACAGCCCACGGCGTTAGGGCTGGGAATTAGGAATCATTTTCGCTCACGTCTTTTGCTTGGTTTAATAAAACGAATGTTTACTCATTTACAGTTCAGCCCGAGTATAATCTGCCTAATGAAAGAAAAATCTTCTGACAGGTTTAATGTCCTTCATTAGCGTCGGTACTTAATTTAATACAGATCTGAATAGACATTAGGGAGCCTGCAGGAGGTTAAATGGTGAAAAATGCAATAAATTAAACCACAGATTATTGAATTTGCTGTTTGGTTCCAGTGACACCTAACAGATTCAATTCATTAAGCTTGTAAAAGCCAAGAGACAGAAATTTTAAGGTGAGTTAATTAAACCAGTCATTAAACAAAACCCCAAATCTATCTTTCATTACCATACAATGTTTACTTTTATAAGCTGGAAGGCTTCAGTTTTATTTGAAATCTTTGAGTGTGAAAATCAAACTTTATATTTGTACTCATTTGTGAAACTATTGGATTCCAGTCTTCTGCATGATATTAAAAACACAATTATTTATTCATATGTGTTTATTAGAAATCAGTATACATTTTACAGCCTACATTAAAACATTAAATAATTATTAGAAATAAATACACATAAATATGTATGATATAAATTATGGAAAATGGTTTGCAAAGTAAAAGCTAAGAAAGTCTTTTAGGACAAAATAGCCGAAATCTGCCCAATTTCCAGATATTTTGTTAAAAATAATATTGCTTTTCTCACCGCACTCTAATGAATACCAAGTAATTTGATAAAATATTCTTGTCAGGTGGCTTAGCTCTGCTCTGTTGGACGCCCCATTGTATTCAAGAACGGTTTTGGCTTTGAGTCACTTCCACGCAGTAGTTATTCAGAGAAGAGAAGCGTATAGATGAGAGCAGGCTTACTGCCAGAGGCTGTTTATTATTACTTATTAATCAACGTAGAAAGAGTCTGATTTATCATCAGCCTCTTCAAATCGAAATTTCACCTAGATTATCCCTGTGAAAAATGTAATAATTTAGAATACGATTAATATTAAAAAAATATTTTTAATTTTAAAATGTATTCCGATTATTATTATTTTTTATTTTTATTTTAATTGCAAAACATATTTCTATTGTTACATTATTATTATTATTAATATTATTATTATTATTGTAAAAATATATATCATGGTGCTAATAATTCCACCTGCCAGAATATCACAATAATTGACATATTCTATTAATTTCAGTTTTCCTAGTGTTTATTTTTTTTTTCTCACTTGGTGCTTTTATGTTCTTTTTCTTCTCTTTTGTGTTTTTATATTAGATCTTTGTGTTTTATCTGCCCAGAAAAATGTGCTAAACTTTATTTCGTCTTTTTGACTCTTTTTAAAAAAAATGGCAACATTTGTGTGTATTGTATGAAGGATTGTATGTAAAACTGAAATTAGTTTACAGAATTATTATTTACAGAAAAATTACATTATTAGATGTCTAATGCAATACACGTTAAATATACCCATATATAAAAGCATTATTATAACTATTTTAAATTATTTAAACTTTTTATCGTTCAAAGGATAAAGCCTTGTTTTCCAGCCAAAATAGAAATTATGTTGATTTTGTTTTTCTTTTGATTTTAAGTGAAAAATCCGAGTAGTGTAATTTACCTTATTGACAACATCGGAGAATATATTGCGGGAAACAAAGCCAATTCATTTTGATGAACTATTGGCTAATAAAAGACAAGAAGCTGTTGTTCCTGGTGTTTTTCAAAATCACATACTGTGGGTCAAAATGAGAAATGTACTAAAACATAAAAATGAAGAGTTTTTTCCAAAGTTCAAAACAGTGCGAAAAAAATGATTACTTTCATGCTAGATGTAGTTATTTTTAAAGTTTGCTTCCCTGTTAAATTGTACAGCGTCTTCAGCATGTAAATATTATGTGAAGAAACAGTGCAGAAGCATACTTATCTTTTAATAGACACCACGGGGAATATTGCTCACCTTCTTAGCCAAATTATCAGCCACATGGAAACATAATACTGATTATACTAGGTGTTTTCTGGCTTCACAGACAAATAGTAATGAAATTAGAACCACAAATAATGTAGTCTCCGACACTGATGGGTTAGAACCTGACAGGTATACGAAGGTGCTTCATCTCCAAGTACATTAACTTCACACCCCCGCTCACGTTTACTGAAAACATCACAGACTGTAAGAATCAGACTGTATTAATAACTAACAGTATGGAAAAACAGTTCAAATAGTTAAAATAACTGGAAAAAAAACCAAACATTTTTTAGTGCTTAAAAAAAACGTAGGCAGAAGAACTTCATTGGAAGTTGGTCGGTGGAAGAATGATATCAAATTTACAAGAAGTAGTGCCTTTTAGGCACATGGGGGAATGAACAGAGATGGGCGTTCTCTGGGACATTGGACAGGATCATAAATACCCCAGCAAAGCACAGTACATGCCACCCAGGCATTCTTTTTTTTACCAGAGTTAGTCAGTCCTTGAGACCCAAACGCCTCCGTCCCTGTTTCTTCTACTGGTGTTCCTCTTTTCTAGGAGCTCTGAATGTTTGCTGGGTATGATCATACCTAGGAACTTCGCATGGTAGGCTAGCGGAGCTGGATTGGCTTTATGCGGAGGGGAGGCAGTTCTAGCCACACACAAGGGCGCGACTGGCCATATTAGGGGCATGTTAGCTAAATGAGGGAGAGGACTGTTGTTTAGACTTAGGTCTACGAACCTAAATGTACTTTTATGACTATGGCACTTACACAAATGTACACACTCATGCCAACACACATACACTTGCACAAACACATGCTTACACATATTCACTCTCTCACTCACACAAGAACACTCTAACACACACTCTCCCTCTCACGAACACATACACATATATATTCAAACTAACACACACTGACACACTCACACATACTCACTGTAACACACACTCTAACATATACTCTCACTCCCTTACCCCATCCTCACTTTCTTTCATGGTGCTCAAATACCACGGGGTCACATAACATCACGTTACGTCACACTGCTGCACATGGGCAGGCACTCTCAACACCTGCTCAGAGCACACATGCTCAAGTCCCAGGCAGTTCTAAGTAAGACATCTCTTGGTTTAGAGAGATTGCTGAAAGAATAGGCATCCCTGTCCATTTACCTGTGTATAGAGGTTAAACCAAATAAGAATTTTCTGCAGAATACACAAATCTTAGTAAAACCATTTTCTAGATAGTATGGTTGAACCAGAGTCTCTAGGTGAAGTCCTGGGTCTCTGGGTCAGTTTCTGCTTTTTCTGGGCAGGGGAGCCTTTTATAGCCACACCCATTCCCTACCCCTTTCCCTTCCCACTTCCTGCACTTAAAGTTGCCCCACCCTTATGCATGGCTAACCCCACCCCTTCACCAAGCCACTTACCCACAAAAGGGAGAACTCCGGGGAGGATACCCCGAGAAGTTCCAAGGCAAAGAAATAAAAAAGGGACGATTGCTTCCGCAATACTCTCTCAGTGTTTTCATGGCCCTTCTGGCGTAAGAAGCGAGCACTTCAGGTGTTCTTTTATATTTATTTTTTTGAGATTGTATTATACAGGCCACGTCCGTGTATTTCTGAGTATCTTTGTATAATGTAACCAGTACATCTTCGTGAATCCCGCGGCCGGCCTATCCTCATACCGTTTCACCTCCCGCTCAGAATTTCCCGCACTCAGCACATCAGCATGTGAAGGAGCCTGCAGGGCACATACATTTTATCATTCTTATGGCAATTGTATACACTCGACTGGACGTTCAAATGGATATCAAACATCATCAAGCAAATTTCTTGATCTCCCTGTCGCTGCTTGTTTTTGTCTCTGTCTGTGCCTTAGTGGTTGTTAAGCAACGGATGAGGGGAAAAATACATACACGTGGCTTTGTCCTATACGTTTCACTGTGTTTCCTCCAGATTTGCGCTGTTTTTTTAACTACCAAAATATTGGCACACACTAATGGAAACATCACACCATCTCTTGCTGGATCAGCAAGCTTTAACCTACCAAAATCTGGTGTCGTGCATTACTTCTGACTGATAATCAATCTTTTGGTTGCTCGACAGTTGTTACAGGAAGCTGGACCAGCGATGGTGGCAGATGTGTCTTGTCTTCTGAGAAAAGAGGTTGTAGGTGTGTTTGGGAAAAAGTAACAATTCATGCATATCCAATTCACAAGTAAGGAAAAATCCTAAATATTAACATACAGGAATGTATCTTGTGTCCTTCAACTGTCTATGAACAGAGTAAAGCCCTAAAAAAAGTGGGATTTTTCACTTTTGAAATAAAACTATAGTTGAGTCCAACCCTAAAAACCATATACAACGTATTATATCACGTTTCATTAATAGTTGTTTTGTTAATATTCACATATATGGGGTATCTACAACAACAACGCCAAGTACCCCATCCGTGGCCGTAATTTTCACCGCATTAAAAAACGCCGCTCACCTTTATGACACAGAACACAGGGATATGATGTCATATGCTGGGGCGCTGTGTCTTAAAGGCTCGCAGTCCATATGCTTGTGTACAGTGAGTTCTGTGAAAGAACAGAGAGGTCCTGTAGACCACCCCACAAAACAAAGTGAAAATATAAGATTAGCAGCAACATAATTACCTTGGGCGCTGGCTCCTCCACATGGTAAAAGGGCTACCTGGGGATATCGGCAAACTCCCTTGTAACCAGCCCATTGAGCAGAGGGGAAAAGCGAGAAAACAAATCATGTTTAATAGACAATTTTTAAATTTTCTTTTTTTATGTCATTTAAATGGACAGATGGCTGTCTGTCTAGATAAACACACAGAATATTTTTTTTGTTAATGATAAAAGTCCTCAGGGTGGACTGAAACATTGACCGTTATAAACATTTTGTGTTGATCTTGAACCAATAAGTCCTTCTTTTCTCTGTGTTGAGCTACATTCTGTGGCTGAAGGCACCAACACATACTTGTTCTCATCATACATGTGATTAATGTGAAACAATGCATAAACTAATACATATATTATCACTTAGCATTTCTCTTGGTAGAAAGCAGCCCGTGAGTGTTGCCCATCACTTTTCTCACTGTTTGTGTTGTTGAGAAGACACACTTTCATGGCCTGCAATACCTAAGAGGCATTAGTGAGACTTGATAAATGCCTCCCGATGTACAGAATGAAGATTATTTGTTGTGACAAGTAACGTTTAACAGTGATACGTGTGAGGACAGAGCGAGCAGCTTCCTCTTCTTGGAATATGAGTACACGTTAAACAAAACAAAATATTTCTTTTCTTTTTCTAGGTTAATGAGAATTCTGTAACGATTTAACCGATTCAGACTGGTTCAAAATTGGTTAGATTCCCATGGTTTCTTTATTTTAATAAAACCAGTTGCCATTTTGACAACATTAAGGACATAGGGTATAATGGACCGGTTCACATACGTTTTAAGGATCTCAGAGGTCTCTTCTTCCTTGATGTGTCTTGAATCCCTTCAGTCGCTACTGAAATGGAGCAGTGACCTTAACTTCAAGATTCCCCCCATTAAGTTTAGTGAACAGAAGGCAGGTTGGTTCTGGAGAGTTAAATTATTAGCTATGCATATCCCGGCTCTAATGACTTAAACTAATCTTTTTAGATCCTTAAATATCTCCAAAATGATAAAAAACATTTTGGAAAATATATTGATTTGAGACACCGGAATTCACCAATAACTTAAACAGAAGTATGAACATCAATCTCTATATGTATTTAATGTTAGTTTCCATTTAAAGGGATAGTCGGGCCCATTTTTCACCATGAAAGATCAACTATAGCTTGCCTTACATTGTACAGGAGCGGACATTAGCCAGCTAGCTACCTGAACGTTCCATATTACAGAATGTGGCGATGTTCTTCATAAAGCAGTCTGCGGGGCAGTGAGAGAGCATTTTAACGCCAACACAACCGAATCAAGTAAAAAGTCTCTTTAGTGGTGATAGATCGTTGTTTGTGTGCCACCTCCAACAACAGCACAGTGGAACAAAACTTGTTCCAACATCATGGCCGCCCTGGGGATGAAAAGCAGCCTTGGCGCTTTAAGGCCAGCAGCCGCTAAATGAAATATATGCCGCCTGTGCGTATCCAAGTGGTATCCACGCACAGCAGGACCTCACTCTGCCGCTTGAAATCCCGTCTTGTGAGAATATGCATGTAGGTGCTTTCATTATTTGCTTTAATAATGGTTCAACTTCGTAATTTGGTGCAAATATTTATCCACTCCAAACCAGTGACTCGGCTTTAACCTTAGATGTGCAGGTATGTTATTTATTGTAATAAACAAACCATGACACAGTTCATATGGGGGTGAAAGCAGCATGATTGGCACACAGACAGGGTGTTGGCCGCTTTAATCAAATATAGAATTTGAGGAATACCACACTTTAGATTGTAAGGCAGAATAATGTTATTGATTATGAAATTTTATGACAGCTACTGTCGTAATTAGTTAAAGATAGCCATTTCGCCTATGGCAGTACGCGATGACACGCTGAAAAACATGTACAAACAACCATCTCGAATACTCAATGCGAAAAGGACTAACTACACGGAGGAATGTGACCAGGGCACAACGTATTTACTAAACATAGAAGCAATTGTGCTTTTGACAGGTGACATGATACAATGTGACATTAAGTTTTATTGCCATCAGCGCGACTGCAGGTTGACATAAGAGTTCCAAATATTTTACAGAATGGGTTTGCTATGTTTATGCATTCATCTATTAAGCATTTTCTGAGACGAAATATTTGTATAAGTCCTTATCTCATACTAAATTGAATAGCTCCCACAGTCTGCTCAAGAGATCATATAATACTATTATTATTATTATTATTATTATTATATGTAATCACCTGTTGTTTCTGTAAGTGTAATTGTTATGTTATAATACTGTTTTCCCATTGTACAGCGCTGCAGAATATGATGGCGCTATATAAAACAATAAGTAACAATAACAATGATTATAATACTGGGAACAAATTAGGCTTAATGCACACCAGTACTATATATTGTTTATTACGCCATACCTATACAATAGATACAACTTGGGATCATTACCTAATGTATCAGTTGGTCTTTGTCAATTCTAGTTTTTGCCATACGCTTTGGATATATGCTTAAATTCTTGGTACTATATAAATAGAAATAATAATAATAATAATAATAATAATAATAATAATAATAATAATAATAATAATTTCTTGCTAGATATTAGTTTTCTATGTGCTTTCAATAGGAGTAAGGAAATGAATATTATTTGAAAAATAATAATATTCATAGTGTTAACTTATTATTTTTGCTACCATTTTATCTTTATTTTTTAAATTAATATTTAATTATTTTAATTGATATTTTGTCAAAAATAATATTACTGGTCAAATTATTATTATAATATAATCTATTGTGCAAGACATCGAAGTATCTATATAAATAATAATCATGGGCGATTTGATTTTAACCCATAAATAACACACATGACTTCAGTCATGGATAGCACTAATGCTCTCATGGCTAAAGCAAAAGTCTATAACTATAACTAAATTTAGAATTCTCATTTCTATCCCAGGATTTTGTTTTCTTTTAATAAAAGATAATAACAAACCGGTTTTATGCATTTTTTTTCCTGTTCCAAACACCCACTCACTGATTACTTGTCAAAATGTAAGCGCAAATGAGCAACGTTATAAAAAGCAGCAATGATGGTAAAACAAAAGAAAGGTTATAGTTTCAATTGCGAAAGGAAGTTGACATATATTTTTTTCTCCTCAATGAGACGCTGAATGATTCCTTGATCGGCGATAAAGGCATGCTAAGGTGAATTTTAATTATAACTAAATTGTTGTATTACTGATTCATACCCTGAACATCTGCTCCCTTCAAAATGATGATTTATGCAGGCTATCGGAGCAGACAGCTTCGTACAGCTTATGTCATGCTTAGTGGGAAGCTAGTGCTAGTATTTCTGAAAATACCAATATTTGAAGAAAAAAAAAGAAAAGAGTTACTAGATAAACAGAGAGGGGAAACGGACGATCGTCGGTAATAATAATAATTTTATATTTTTTTTTATTATTTTGTAGACAATGCGTTTCTAAGAGGTAAGATGGCATGGACTATGAAGGGCCTGGTGCTTCCTAACAATGACAAGAGAGGAAGAACTCAACCCGTTCTGTCCAAAAGAATAAAGAACCTTATTACAGAGGGTTGTGTCAGAATTCTGGTGTTTGCAAACGGCAGTGGGAAAGATGGACTGGAAATTGGGGCAATGCTGGAACAAATGGAACAGGTATGGGGGATTTGACAATCGGAACTTACACTACCTGCTTCAACTTCTCTTGACCGGCCCATCCATTAAAGCATCAACCCAATGTTTTTTAAAAAAAATAAAAACAACAATTATGGATAGACATATAGAATTTGATGGCCGATAAGAACCATTTCACCCATCTGGTCTGCCGTTTTTCCTGAGGCAAACAGTCATTGGCAGAAGGATAAAATAACCATTCTACTGTCCACCATTTTGATATCTACACCAAAATTAGATTGGCTTCCTGGAAACCTGTAGCTTAAATTCTGTTACTTTGTGAGCTTGTTGAAGCAGGGCTTTCCTCACAAAATGTTATGTGATGATTAGTTTGCTATTTCCCTTATGTCAGTACAAACAGTTTGAGCAGATAAATATATATCTGTTAATACAACCACGTGAGGATCCACCTTGAGAAGCATGCTCCAAAGATAAATATGCCCCATCACCATTCTAAGCAGCGGTAGCACTGGCAATTCCAAGTACCCTGATACAAGCGCAGGAACTGCCAACAGTCCCAGATTTGCCCGAAAAGTACCAATAACCAGGCTAAACAACTTGTCCTTGTTGCTAGCTGCCCATGCCAGTGTCTTGGTATTATCCAGAATCCACAATACCTAAATCAGAAGCTGAGCATCTGATGAAGGGGCAGAGACAAAGAGTTCTGTGGGTGGAACGGGTGTTGTATGCATATTTAATAAATGGGGCATATTAAATGACCTGATGGATATTATTTTGCTTTAAGTGAGTTTCTAGTGAGACTTGTGGTGACCCTGTGACCTACTCATTTCTATTAAACAGAGTTTAATTGAGTCTCTCACATTTCCCAAATCCACCATTTTAGAGCCCTGCTCATTTCATAAAATACTCTCATTTTTTTATTTTACACCCAGCACATGTATTACTCATATTTATCACACGGTCTCCATTTTTATTCAGTTTTTAGATCTGTGTACGTCGAAGCTGAGCCTTGGTTCTTCTGCAAAGGGGATTTTCGACGTTAATGGACAGAAGATTGAAGACCTACGAAGCAGTAAGAAATTATTTTGTCTCTTTGTTGTAGGGTACACACAAACAACCATACCATATATACGGGAATCAGGTTTCGGATTACTATATATACAGAATTCGAATGTATGGCGCATGGTAACGTTCCTTAGAAGCTGTAACTATAGCTTTCTCAACCAAACACGGGTCATCAGCTGCCTTGTATACAGCGAACGAATCTGCAGTCTTGAGATGTACTGAAAAGTTTGAGACGCTAATTTACCTAGTTAAGTCATGCTGTGTAATTAGCCGTGCATTATAGGTATTATGTACATGTACATTACGCTGACAGTCTTGCAGAAGAGTTTTAAAACATTGCCATAGCACTGCATTTTATGTGCATGACCCAGAGCTACAGAATTTCGTCTGGATCATCGGCTGCACAGATAACGCATTTGATCGTTGTATAATGAATATGAGTGTTCCACAGTAGTAATTGCAGCGAGCTAATTATATTGAACATTCTCTTAGCGTGATGTTGAACGTCAATAAAGGGGTTTATTGTAAAACATTTGCGGATCAATATCTCTATTATTGCAGATTGCATTCTTAGCAATTGCACCGAGTTTTCATACTTTCAATAAATGATAGGGGTTTGCTGCTCACAGGTCAGGTTCTCAACGCCCTCAGTGTCAATAAAATACATGAGATCGTGGAAGCTTGTAGGGCTTACAATTGCATCAGTTTATTACGTTATATATTTTATGTTACGACAAAATAATAATTTTTTATATTTTTTTATAAATATACTACAAATAAGGGGACTTGGAGGGTTGTTTGGGTTCATACCGGCAATGCTTTCTGTAAGGTCACAATGTGCATTGAACTGTGACAATCTACAAGGCATGGATCTAAATCGAGTCTACGGCAAGGACTTCCTGCAGTTTATGATGTCACTTCCTTCCTGATATTTCCAATTTTTTACCTGTAGTGTTTTCAAATGGCCTTTAGTTAGATCATCGGAGGAAGTGCAGATTAAATAATACAGGAGGGCTTGGAATATTGAGTTGTGTGTCCCACTAAACACAAGAGCCGTAACTTTATAACCCGAGTGGACCTTAGGACTGTATAAATATCAACCCGTTAATAGTCCCTCACAAACATTGCTTGCAGTGACTTGCTAATGGTGGCAACCAAATTATTATAAATAGTAATCGTCATGAAAGCTTCTACTTGCGAAGGGAAAAGGATATTCTTAACTGTCACTTGTACTTAGGCAGGGTTTTCAAGCAGAATGCACAGATATCACGTGTAATACCCAGAATCTACCCATTCACCCTGAGGTTGGTGTAGCAAACTCATAAAGAAAGGGACAATATCTGAAAGGTTCTAGGTATGACAGTGGTGGCTTGTGGAGAGCTGTCATTTATCCCTAAAACAGCATACTTGAAGTTCTAGATCAGTAGAACTATGATCATTATAGTAACCGTCCGTTAGAAAATCAAAATGCCTTTGTTAATTTTATTTTAAGGGGCAGACATTTAAATTTTTTTATGTTACCTGTTGTGGTTGTTCTATACCCAAAAAGAAAGGGTTTACAATAAATATGTAACACCCAGCTGTATTGGTATTGGTTACATTTTCTGATACAGAGTTTCCTATGCTAAACGAAGCCAAGTCTTGTTTTACTTTAAACCTGTTTCTTGGCAAAATACATTCTTGCTAGAGGGAGGGCAGCGAGGAATGAAGTCTTGACAGCTGTAAGTGGGACCCTCTCGGCTTTTTTCATTTATTCAACAAAACAAAAGTCTTCTCCTGGTCTTCACTTGTGTTTGCAGAGCTGTTCCTCATTTACACCACATTACACAGAATTACATTCCAATTTCTCTGCTTGGGGTGATTCCTTCAAAAACTATTTTAGGCGCTTAACATAACAATGTAAGCAGCACTCCTAACGCTTTGTTCTTTAGTGCCTTACTATGGAGAGAAGACCTTTAATGTATCGAGCACAACTCTGAAAACACAGAAGGGTCATCAAATAGCACTTTTCCAGAAGATTGGGCATTCAACTAAATACTAGGATTTTTAATTTCTGGAAAAGAGATATGTTGTTCTATAGCTTTTTTTGTGAATGTGTATTTCTTTTTATCTACAATTCACTCAGTCCCACTATTCAAAACAAAAAAAACCCCCTCTTTTCAAGCTTTATGCCATTTCAAGCGTCGAGATATTTAATTAACATAGTTCTATACATCGACCTGTTATACTCGCCTGTTAACTCCATAGAGATGGATTCATTGGTGGAAGTGTAACAGACTTAAAGTGTATTGGAAAACTCCCGAGTGTCCCTGCAAGTGGACCCTATTCAGAATCAGTAAGCGTGTGATGAGTGAAGTGGTTTTGAATATCGCCCTCAGATTCCATGCTGCTTCAAGGCCAGCCTCGAACATGGCAGCTCTTATTTCCAAACACAGTACCTCTTCACTCTCAATTTAACCCAAAAATCTGATGAACCCATTACCGCAAACTTGATTTCATGGAACAAGGACTAGATATAGTTACAAGTGATCAATCACAAGCCGTGAACTAAAGACGCAAAGCATTAACAATTCACACCGTTTAGGTCCACTTGCTCAAGCAGAAGATTTGCCAGAATATATAATACACGGTTACTTTGTTCTGTTTGAGGAGGGACATGCTGTATTTAAGAAACCGACAAGGAGGGGGGTGCTTTACATGAGGTTGCACCCTCCGTACCATACAGTGTCAGACTTCAGCTACAACAATTAAACGCACATGTGTTTCACAAAGTTCAGCTTTTACATCTTTTCTTTGATTTTCCATTAAGGACATGCGATAAAAAAACCCCACGAAATAATTTCTCCAACAAAATCCAACCGCCCTCTCGTTCGGAAAGCCGCGTAACACTGTAGACCCCACAGGCATATGCCGTCAATTTAATAGGATCGCTGGAAAAACCAAAGCAGCTGTGAAAGATTGCTTTAAGTACAGCTATCGTGAGCTTGTCATCCTGCTCGATGGTGGAAAAATCCAAATTCAGAAAGGCATCAGTATTTAAGAAAATGACTGCTAAAACATTGCTCGTAAGCACCTTGGGGACAATAAGATTTGACATGTAGCATATAAACAAAAATACACAGCAGATGTTACATTAGTTTTGAATAAAAAAAAAATCTTCACAAATTGCTATTGGCTTTTCTTCGGAATAGCAAGTCTATTGATCATTCTTCATACAGAAAAATCTGCCACGCCGTTTCAAATTGTAGATGGTTTTGTCGGCTAATTCCAAATTCTCCTTCTGCGTAGGGAAATTTCAAATACTTATTTTAGCCTTAGAGCTCTTTGATTAATATGTAAGAAATTAATTAATGAAGACGGACATATAAGAAGTACAATGATCAAATATATGGTTTATTAGTCGCTTGTATTTGTATGAATTATTTTTTTTTACTTATTTTTTCTTAAACTCATTCAAAAAGTACTTAAAATAATAACTCAAAATACATTTTCATAAGTAGCTTAGAATAGAGCCATATTAACCATTAAAAATGTTTTAATATATAAATTGGTCCTTTTCGCTTTTGTATTTATTTTCCATCTTTACTCAAAGTTTATCCAATTTGCCTGTTTGGAAAAAATATATATATTTTCAGACATTTCAAGTATATACTGTTGAGTGAAAATAATAATGCAGCCAATTTCCTGGATCTGGAAGAACTGCACTTTTCAAATTATGGCATTTATCAGTATTTTCCCCAAAGCAGTGTGAGCTTTTTGAACACAGGGAACAAGCCGTTCGCATCTTAGAATCTTATCAGGACAATGCAAGTAAATTTCAGCGAGGTTTGTTCCAACTCATCTGTGATAAATGAGAAGATAAGGCAATCAGTGCACAACATGACACCGTACAGCTAGTTAAACACTCTTCAGAACTGTTCAGGTGTGTTCATACAGCTTAGGAGTCTTGCACAGGGGGTACTTCAATATAAATGCTTCCTTGATTGTGGTCACAAATCGTAGAGCACTTGCTTTAGAAAGCCTTAACCCAGGTCACATATGAATAATTGAAATTACGGTTGCCTTCAATTTCAAGTTGAACTCTGGATTTTGGTGATAAGAAAGAATTTTATTTATTTTTTTTCTATTTTTTTTTCCTCCTAAAGTTCCACTGCTTGACAAGCGCCTGCAGAACTCCATCACTCCTTTACGTGGACCTGTGTGGGTCACTAAGGGAGAAGGTTTCAGCCCAACAGGAGTTAAGACCTATATCCAAGGAGTGTTATCGGCCCTGTGTCAAGAACTAAAGTCTTCGAAAAGCTATGCTGTCCAGGTGAGTTATCATAGTATTTTCTATTGTTTTTTTTTTAATCCCCTCCATACTTGTATCAAGGCAATGATTGGCAAACTGTCATAAAGAGGTGTGACATCTATACACTGTCACTGCTACCCATTACATGCAAAGATACCTTCATTGTAGTCTAAAAGCTCAGCTATAATAATAGGGCTAATTGTGTCTGTCTCTTAGTGCACGGATGTCGTACGTGTCAGTTTTCTTGCTGCATACTGTGCCGAATTGATGCAGATTCAAGTGTGGACCATTTAACAAATGTCTGTCCTAGAATAAAATCAGAGACGCTTGTGGTCCTATAAATATGAGAATAACTATCCCTTTATATCTATTATAATATGTTACTAATAGAGCACCAGCAAAATCTGTAGCGCTGTTACAGTGAGGGGAGAATACAACATTAAGAATAACATATATATATATATATATATATATATATATATATATATACATATATACATATACATATATAAAGAATAGCATGAATAGACATAGACACAGTGATACAGGAGGAGAAAAGGGCCCTGCTCTTTGATGTTTACACCATTCTTTCATCAGTAATATTACGGTAGTCATCACGCTCTCTGTGTATCTCGCTCTCTGTCTCACTTCTTCTCTGTCTCATATATATATATATATATATATATATATATATATATATATATATATATATATATATATATATTATTTAAAAGCACTGTCACACATCTTAAATGCTGATCCACTATACCAACATTAAATATTTACACATACATGAAAGAGTAATTATGCTTTTTTTACCATTTTTAATGGTATAAACCTGCTATAAATATATGTAACCCCTACAACCTCTTTGTGTCGCAAACCAATGAATACAGCAGAAAAATTGCTACTTGAAAACTAATATGATCAAAATGAGACATAAACAATACATTTACCAGCCATCATTTGGACGATCTATGTGGATAGCATCTACAATAAGACCCTGCAGTATATAATTTAATTAAATTTTATTTGTTTATATAGGATTAAAACTGGTCAATTATATTGAGCTATGAGAGCCGTTGGCTTTCCAGACTAAAATATGTTTGTTTTTTTAATCATTTATTTTTACACAAACATTTACTTTTTTTTAACACATCAAACAACACTATGTTGCTTTTTGATTACCAAATATATATGGGTAGGTGTTTAACTCTGTAATTGCCAGCAAGGTAAAGAAAAATGCTATACGCACCCTGCTGCCATTAGAGGGTTAATTTGCCCCTTTTATACTGGATTTATTGGCAACCTATGACCTCATGATTAGGTAAGATTTAAAGAAATGTATTTTTCTGGTTTTGTGCCGTGTGGCTAAATCAACATCGCCACCTGCTGGTCAAATTGATTCATATGCAAGAATAATACACAACATTGTGCATCCTTAACCCCGAGAATGCCAGAGGTGTATGACACATGAAAAACAATTATTACTACAACTGTCTGGCATTCATTCATTCATTCTGCTGCACAGAAATAATCTTATGTTGACAGCACCTCTGAGGTTTTGAAGGTTTGTGTAACCTTACATCTTTTGCTGTCTTGGCCCAATAAAACGTATCAACTTCAACTAAAGACTCACTTTTATCTTGGGTTGATGTGGCTATCTTAGTTTCTTAATTAAGTTAAGCAACACATACAGTATATTAATTATTGGTATTGGTGACTTTGGAGAATGATGTTGGTCTTCCAGTCCTAACAGCATCTTCCGCTACTCATTTCCTACGCCCTTCATAATTTTGTGTCCCTCGTTTAGGGTTAATTCATTAAATGAGGGGGTTGACTTTAACTATATATTATCTATATAGAGAAACTCATTGGGGTTGTTACTTCGTAAAGTCAGTGAGATGAAAGCACAAGTCTCCAACAAGTTCCTACTTTAGTGAATACAGCCCTTAATGTTACGTAGGCTCTTGAGTGCGTATATGGCTCATAGAAAGTGATCCAAAGGACATACACCTTAGTTGTTACCTCTGAAATGTTAGTGTTCTAAAGATTGTATTTTATCAAAGGAGATACAGTTTAAGGAGTCTGGACAGTGCTGTGCCAACCGACATACACACAAAAGTACAAAAATAACATTAAAAATGTCTATTAATTATTGGGTTAATGTTTTATAGAAGCTTAATATAAATAAATATTCCCCTGCATTTTAATCCCCTTCCTTTAAAAACCATATTTTTTGTGTTACTAACATTTTTTTTATGAGGTGTTACTTCAATGGACGTATTTTGACCTTAACATACTATAACATCTGCATGGCAGTATCATTTTCAGGATACGGGGCTTTCGATTGATGTTAGATCATTGTTCTAGTAAAAAACCAAAGCTTTAATCAAATGTTACCGTTGTCTAAGCTTAGCGTTAAGCAACAAACTTGATTTATCACACAATAGACAATGTGTGGTGTCTACTAAAAAAATGAAACCACTGTAATAAATTACAAATAATGATTTTATAAAATATAAAAAATATATTTTTTTAAATTTGTAATAAAACTAAAAAAAGCATACATAATATTTTAGAATGTGTCTCACTAAATTATAGTTGTTTGACTTCTACTTCTTTTATCTAAATAAATAATAACTTTACATTGCAGTGATTTCAGTGTTTGGGGAAATATTTATACAAAGACTGTAATACATTGTTACCAAGAAGCCCGTTTAACTGAAACGGGAACAACAAATCTCCCCCATGTTCTTTGTTGTCTACAGAAGTCTTCTTCAACTTTAGTTCTCTAAGATGACCCCCTTTGGGAGGTCCTCACTAATTTCCAAATTGCTCTTCAATAAGTACTGGTGAATCTAGGAGAAGACCTGATAGACCAGTCAGTGATTATCATACCTGGAAACCTTCTAGATAAGCTGACCCTGAAACTATTGAAATATGAACTATTTAACTATTTATTTTATTTGACTCACCAAATGTGTTAACCAAATGGCCATAATTTGGATCCTTATGGAAATCTTGACTTGGCATTTAAGCATTCATATCGCCCAAAACATACTGGTACCTTATATATGATTACAATGGTGCAGAATAGGAAGGAGTCAGCTCCAGAGTGTGTGACCCTGAGAATATGCCCCTTCACCCTATGTCCACGAGATTGGGGCAAAAACCTTAAGACTCAGGGGCAAATTCTGAGAGTTCCTAGATATGGTGATTATGTGATGAGAAACTGGAAACCTGAAATGAGAGTGACCTTTATGGACTAGAAGTGGGAACATCTGATCTACAGTAGGACTTTAACCATTGCAAGCACATTTTGGGCTACTGAGAATGATTAATGATTTAGTTGAGTGACAGCTTAAAGGAGCAGATATTTTACATCTTTGAAGAAGTACTAATGGCTTCTTCTTGACTATGAGAGCAGTGTGAGTCTTGTAGTTAAACTCTGATACAAGTTTATGACACCCAAAAAATAGGGTGTTCGGTATGGCTACTTTGTCATTGGCAGTTATAGGTGTGAACTAGCATTTATCATACCTGCCAGTGTCATCCTGATTCTTTAAAGGGTTAAAACATGACGTTCAACTCATAACGGTTGAGTGACCTGGGTGAAATATTTCAGTCCACCAACAGTAACAGTGAAAATAAGATTACATGTTTCTGTATAAATGCACTTAACACATTCAATGATAGGGACCGATGCTTCTAATTAGCATTCTTATTCTGTAGTTGTGCTGTTGGTGGGGGTGTGGGATCTGGAATGTCATTGTGCCGAGTTCCAGTGTTTGCGGACAAACACTGCTGTGGAAGAAACGTGTGAAAAGGCCACAGTGTTGTCAGTGAATGAGGAAGGCTGCGGTGTCGGTGTGTTTCAAGCAGAGAGACTGTCATTCACCGAACTGATACAGCCAAGTGGAGGCCAAATCAGAGAATGCGGAAATACAGGCCTTTTCTTTTTTCTTTTTTTATATAATTCATAACAGTAGCATTTAAAGGCTTTTAAATAGTGCTCAGTGTTTTGACGGGCCGCACAATTAGTATTCCAATCAGCCTCAAGCATATTCCAAGTGTATGTTGTGACAGAAGGAATTGTGAACAGTCGTTGCACTGACGCCGTTTATGAAATTCATTGCTGCAAGGAAGCTCCGTTTAGCATAGAACTCTCTTTTGGTTCTTAGGAAAGTCTCATTGAAACATTAAATTTGCACGGATTTTTCACACTTTAAAATGTGTTCTTTTTTTAACATCAGAAATACAGATTTTAATTATTCTTTTATTTCTTTTTACATGGGGGATATTTCGATAATGAAAAAAAATATAGTTTTTTTAGCAAAAAAAAAAACCCAAAACAAAAGCATTGCAAAATACAGCTGTCCAAAAAAAAACTGTAATATTCAAATACCTCTATAATGTTTATTTTAAAAAATAGAATAGAATAGAAAAAATAGATTAAAAACAGACCTATATTTGCCCATGTTTAGTAAAATGCATCACTGTTTTTTTTCTTATTTTCCCCGTTGCTATATAAGCAAGGATTGCTATTCAATTAACTGTGATAGATTTCTCTCCAATATTGGAGCTAACCCATTGTGTGCAGCCAGGTCTGATTCTCTTAAAAACAAGGGACCAGGTCTCCTGATTTTGGGTCACCATTAGGAGATGTATAGGAGTAGATTTCCTGGTTGCCCACGTGTGTGCGTTAGTGCTTCATGAATGCACGGAACACACGTGAATCTCTTGCTGGGTTGCTGTCATTTGATTGGAACCCATGGCAGGTCGTCCTTAAAAGAAAAAGGGCTGTAAACCTGTCCTGACACCAGTGAAAGTCAGCACTGCTTGGAGCTGGAGGGAGGCAAGCAGAGTCTCACTTATGTCTCCTGGTGGCTGCGTGAGGTCCTCCAAGCTCTTACTCTCGTCAAGGTCTGCTTTCCTAATCCTCCTTTTCAATGAAACACTTGCCAACACCCCATCTAGTCATAAACTGGTTATTTTCACGGGTATGTTAGAAATAAGTATTGTTTTCCGATTTTTGTGCTTATTTGAGCTGATCACTAGTCCATACCTGCCGCGCGAACGTTATTTGGGGCCTAGCAAACCAACTGAAAAGAGTTGCTCCATCAACAATTGCAGGATTTAGTCGATGCCCCCGCTAATGATCCCGATTCTCAGCAAGGTGTTTGACAGGCTACTTCGTAAAGTTGAAGGTTGGCGCAGACAATGTTCCTTTAACAGACGGACGAAATCTTAACCTCAAACAATCTGCCTTCTACATATCGGGAGTACAGTATTTTAGGAACCCTAACCGTGTGTTGCTTTCAAATGTCATGCCTCAAACAGGCCTAACATCAGTTAAATGAAGTGAAAATTGTATTCTTGTCTTGATAGAGATGAAAATGGATTTCTGGTCATGAAATAGATGTAGTTGTCACTTTTTTAAAAAAGGTGTCAGCAGTTTGCTTTAGAGAATGAGGTGCCAATTCCGTATGACAGTAAACTTGTGATCTGAGCAATCAATAAAATGCTTCAATAACTTCCGCTTCATTACACTTATAATAAGAGGCTATAGATCTGCGGCACATAAAATCCTGATAACGAGAATATGGAGCTATTCTCTGTGACACTTTCATTGTGGGGACAATAGGTGCAATATTGCCATCTAGAGTCTCTGTACAAGTAATTGTTTTCAGACATTAGGCTTCCCGAGAAGAATGAGTAGCTTTCTGCATCACAGATTGTTTTATTGAGTGTTTTATTTACAGAATTATATATATATATATATATAATCACTCATTGAAAAGAATATTCATTATTTTTAAAGTTAATTGAGCATTGAAAATGACACGATGATTTGAGAAGTATATAAAGTATAAGTATATAAAGTATATAAATACAATATGTATGTATGAATACAATGTATCAATGAGGTTATATGTTAACTTGGTAGATAAACTATCTTATCAATGTGTGCTGGTTACTCTTAAATATTATTAAGGTTTTTTTGCATGAACTAATTAGCTTTTCGGTGGATGTCCATCCAGCGATATCCCAGTAAGTAACCAGGTGTTTGGAAGACTTGCTGGCTCTGGTCTATGGAGATAGCTGTAATAAAGTGTTGCATGTTTTCACCATCTTCCATGAAAGTCCTTCGTCCAACACTGAAATTATTATTGTAAATCCTAACGTTTCCGCAGAACTTCTGGGAGAGAAGAGAAGCCAGGTTCGCGTATTCATGAAGCCCCCGAAGAAATAGGTCTTTGAGTCTTTCAAACTATCGGTCATGTACCTAGGCACGTCAGGGCTGGTGTACATTCTAGGAAAACCTTGGCACATCCCCTACTGACATATCCAAACCCAAACCTAAACAGATAAAGTGTTGTAGGTTGAGCGCTCTCGGAGGATGAATGTAGGTTGGTCAAAATTAGCAGAGCACCCCACTTCATTCCCCCCAGCTGCGATAAAGTCTAGCTTGTCACCCTCTTGGTGATCAGTTTATAAAATGTATGAAAAAAAATCACATTTACTTGGCTGGACACCCTAGAAGGCTACATAAAACTTTAAATTTTTCAGTTTGCCAAAAAAGTATTCAGTGATATGGATACTGAGTGGCGATTAGTGTAAGTTTATGTATAGGAAGTTCAATAAAAAGTAAACTTCCTTGGGCGTTAGTACAGTTATATACAGTAGAGTTCCATTGCAGAAAAGTTATTTTTTTACATAGCTTGTTTATTTGCAGATCCAGGTGCCGAAGGTGTAGGAGGTCATGTGACTCAAACTCAAACTTGATGACGCTCTACTAATCTAAAAAAAAGTCTGAACTTTACACCATTACGTTTCTGGGAAAGATGTGGGCATTTAGCAGCGCTAGGAACGATGTTTCTAATGCGGTGCTTAGTTACAAACGTCAATGCGTACTTTTGTGTCACGTGACAAATTTCTCCAGGCAAAAACCTGCATGACAAAAATCTGCTTGATTATTGACAATTACTTCTTGGAAAGGTTTGCCCGTTCAACAGTACCAGGAATGATGTTTCTAAGGCTGCATTTAGTGTGTTAAATTCAGCAGATATATGGAATGGCACCTTTAATTACATTTCCAATGAGAATAAGTATGTGTGATAGGTTTCCTGAACAGCTCCGACGGAAAGCACTCACACCTACTCGGGCTGGCTACGTAACTTAATATATTGACCTGGCAGGCTATATGGACTTACCTGGGAACTTTCTAAATGTCCCTTAGGCTGTTCAAATACAAACCTTTTAATAGCCCATCATGCAGATTGTATGTAATGACACATCAAACGTGTTTGCCTCCAATACAGCTAATTTAGAAAGTTCTCAGGTGCGCATGTATGTGCAGAGATACTGGGTGATACATATGAAGATGTTTAAGTGAGTTTAATCACTACAATTGATGATAACATGTTTGCTGAACTAATCATGAGACCTGTATTTGTTTTCTCTCTGTTGTAAGTTACAGAGTGATTCTTCTGTTTGGGTTACTGTGTTTCCTGGGTTTTGTCTCTTTTTCAATGATGGGATACGAGGATATATGAGTGGGAAATACAAATGAAACAGTGAAGCAAATACATGTCATGTGATATATCTGATGACTAACGCTATGTAGAGTAGTTGTAATGTCTTTATTATACCTTATTGTAAAAGCTATAAGGCTATGGGACTATGAGCCGATGTATGCAAACTATCTAATGCCCATCAGACTGGAGGGCCATATAGATGAAGTTATCCTACAGGGGATACACAACCACCTATACCGCATCCCAATGGAAGAAAAGACACACGACGGGAGAATACTACGGAGAATACACCACACTTGACAACCACTTTTTTTGCTTTTATTTTTTGTGTACATTATGTGATATATTACATTGCATTCAATACCAAACATGGAATAAGAGGTAGAACAATAAAAGTGTTTTAAACAAGAAAAGTTACAGAATAATGCAAGTTAATTTTTAGTTACAAAAATATGTAATTTTGCCAAAGTCGATCCCTATTATTATTCTCAAATTAAGGGGTTTTTGGACTGTTGCATTCAGTTCTTTATACTTTTTGTAGCAACAGTTACCAGAATCTCAGGTTTCTGTAGAAAAGTGATTTATTCCATATAGTTGATATGTGGAATGGGACACGGCTAATAAACCTCGAATCGTTATATATCAATGATTCGTTTCGGTAATAATCTCTAATATCTAATGTATTTTATGTAAATATTCAGGATTATATATTTCACTCCACAAATGGCTTGACTTCGATTCTTGGAGTTTGCTGTAAATGTCACTGAACAATTCATTTTATATAAAACAAAACATCGTCGTTATCTTTCTTGTCAAAATGGATAACAATCAATGCAATGGCCCAGTTTCCGAAAAACTAGAATCGAGAAATCCATTATTTGATGCAGGAATTTTTCGTAGTGAGATGGGTTTGCTCCATAAAACCAACTTTACATTAATCTACAGAGCATAAAAAATGACTTTTTATTTGTTTTTCAATTAATTTTACACAGATATGCCTTTGAAAAAAGTGATGGGAAATTTAAATGAGAGTTAAAGAAGGCACCTGGGTAGTAATTTGCATCTAAACTCTTTCTACCTTTTGGGTGGCAGAATGTGCCACCCAAGTGTCCTGCTGTAGGAGGGCAATTTTTCCTCCCCTGATGTCCTTCTTTTCTAGGAGCTCGGAATGTTTGCTGGGTAAAAGTATATCACAAGGTTCTACACTCCTAAATGCCACAAAATAGAAACAGCAGAAAAAAGAAACAACATGCACATAAAATACACAATTCTTCTGTTATATACATACTTAGGGACATCCAGGCTCCAGCTACCCGAAGTCCTCCCTTTTCGGGGTGTGGGTAGGTGGTCCTGCTTACATTGGTGGGTTATCTCGCTGACATCAGAAGACGGTCTCTCTGACATTAGTGGGTGGTCCCACTGGAGTTAGGGGACGATCTATCTGACATTAGTGGGTAGTCCCACTGGAGTTAGGAGACAATCTATCTGACATTAGTGGATGGTCCTGCTGAAGTTAGGGGACGGTCTCTCTGACACCAGTGGGTGGTCCCGGGTAGTGGGGTATGCTGTAACACCACTCCTGGGATCAAGAGGTTCTCCGCATTGACCCGGAGAAAAAGGTATGGCTATATGTAGCGATAGTGAACATTATCAATAAGACACAAAGTCACATAGGAGTTTTTGGGCAAGACTTTGTCATGGACTTTACATATGGGATTGAAGTGGACCAATAGCTTGTAATTTTGAAGGTAGACCATCGCAATTCTGTAATTGTGAGTAAAAGTCCATCGATATTATTATTTCCACCATTAACTTACTAGATATGAGCAGTCCAAATAAAGTTAATAAACTTGATGTGACTTTATATGTTAGAACAGCCTATAGACAGTTTATAGTACGCTACTTACTAATTTATTATTGTGGCAAGGGACTTGTGCATGGATTTTTAAATTAGTTTTTAAAAACCAGCCAACAAAATAGCATAAAAATATCCGTACCGTTGCGCACTACAGAACATTGCACTATTTTGCTGTCTCTAATGAGACGCGGCTTTTAAACGCATTTTAATGATATACTTCTCTGATATTTCTGCTGAGCTACTAAAAATCACACAGTTGATTGCACTTTAATTACCAATTAATTGCCAATAGGTCTTTGCTGTCAATAACGCCCATTCGCTCCATAGAGTTGTCAGAGTTGCCATTCAACATATAGCCTCCCACATGGACCCCCACTGTCCTCCTGCCTGTCTGGAATACCTCCCACCTATGTTTTAGAAAGCTTTTATGGCTGTAGGTTTTCTGATCATTTCCATTGTTTTAAATCGTTATAATTATCTGTATGGATGTAATAATAATATATTAAATATTGTAGCGTAGATAGATAGATAGATGTACAGTCTATTTATCCATATACTATGTTCTTAATAAAAGCTTGTTTGTTTGCTTGCTTGGTTGGAAAGAAACTATTGGAAACCACAAGATATTTCCAGTCCGGCTTTGTAAATGAAATTAATATTATTAAATAATACATCTATTGCTCTTTGGCTCTAATGGAAACAATGCAGCTGTCAGTATACAATGTACTTATTATTATTATTATTATTATTTGTTGATTTGATTGTGTTTAATGCAATGTGTTAATTATTAGTTACTCTCACCAGTTTATCTATACATTGAAAACGGCAGGAAAAAAAACACATCAGTGTCGGCCCTTCATAATATATGGTTAAAATAGGTTTAGCTGAAATATGTCATTTCACGTCACTAAATACATTGAACATTTTCTTTGTATCTGTCTCTTGGAGGTAATTTGGACCTTTTTTTGAATATAAGAAATATTATAGATCTAGAAGACACCAGATCTTGAATATTTCTTTTGTATGTGAGCATTCTGGAATTATATGTATCTTTATTTATCTACCCAACCGTTATATGTGAGAATTAATCTTGGGTAGATTTCGGTTTGTGGAGCTGCACATGAGCCAAGCAGGAATTCTCCTATGGCACTTTAGCTGATACTTGGGGTCTCATTTAACTCCTCCCCAGCTGCCTCTACTGGAAGCAGGAAGCATTTGTCGGTACACTTCCTGCACATGCTCCGTAAACTCCCACTGGCGTCAATTAGTCTAATTTTCGGACTCCAATAACTACAGAATGTCTGCTCCAATCGACATGCTGTTCAAGAATGCCCGCTTTATTAAAAGATATAAAACTGGAGGATTAGAGTGTTTTAACAATATGTGTGAGATAACTTATTGAGACGAGATGATCATACAGAGCCTTGCAGAATCTTTACCCGTAGTAAATGTATATGGTGGGTTTCTATATATTGCATTAAAGAAACACACATATAGTGTACAGAGTTGTGAAATGTAGAAATTGGGATTGTGTTTTTTGACTGCTGGAATGCATTAACAGATCACAGGCAGGTGACATTGGAAAGGAGACATTCATCTTTAGTTCATGTTGAATTAGTACACAGATTAAACATTGTAGTCAAAAGTATCGATTGGTTTATTCATCTTTGTGCAAATTAGTAGAAATGTGACAAATCCATGCCGTACATAATATATGATATTCAGCATTTACTTAGAACTGTCACACATTGCCACTATCTACAGCCAACGTAGGAGGATATTGATTAGCAATGGCTGTCATTAATGGCATCTATGGGCTTGCTTAGAAAGTCCTCTTGAATGGTCTAAACCTTGACAAGTATCTGGAGTCCATGGAACTTGCCGGCAATTCATGCGGGTTACTTCCCTTTGTTTTAACGTAAACAATAATAAGAGTAATCATTTTTATCTTTACTATTATTTCATGCTAGGTGATACATTTGTGTAAGTTGTTGTTATCTGCTATTGGTTTGTTACAGAAAGATACTTCGTCAGTTTGCAATATGTTATGCCGTGTCTGTTTTTCCACTGACCCGTGTATTTTCCCAAGGCCAAGGTATATTGTTACTGAGGATGACATTAAATTAGACCTTAGTCATCTGCTTCTTGTCACTTCTTATTATCTTCTACTTGTTCATCAATCCTGGGGGAATCAAAGTCCATGTGGCTCTCTTTCGAATATGCATAATGCTCTCTGATAGCGAGCCCTGGATTTTGTTTCTAAGATATAAAAAAAAATGAACTTAAAATCTGCAATCGAACCTATTAACCCTTTTCAGAGGGAACAAATTATTTCTTGTATATGCAATGATTTTTCATAAAATTCTGTTTAAAACTTGTTAGTTTCAGTTAAAACTCATCTCTATGGGGCAAGCCTTATTACCCTTATAGCCTCTTTATGGTGAAAAACCCTTCAGTAAATACAAATATTGTTGTCTATTTCGTGAATTGTAGAATTTACTACTGATTCTTCTTTAATAAGGAGAGGTATGGGCATTTAAGGATTCTGACCATTCCATAGATGTTGATCAGCGTTGGATTGATAAACCTCATCACAGTCTGTCGTCGGAGATAGAAGTGCTTTGTATCTTAATGCAATTAACTTGGCTATGAGTAGGGAAAGCTCTATTTTTAACAGTCCTTGACACTTTATATAAGAGGGTTACAAGCCCTTCACATTAGTCCTTTGAGACAGATGTTTCCATCATAGCCTAGTGACAATGATGTCTGAGTCTCGGAAATTTGCATAGCACGCTGCCCCATTTCTGGGTGGAGGGAGAGCTCTGGGAGATTCTTTAGTATGTATATTGGAGGTTAATAGGTTTGTCAGTATTTGCGAGTAGTGGCCAGAATGTAACAGATAAATGTATCGGAAGTTGTTTTGCTCGTTTGGAGAGAGTACTATGGAGGATGTCAGGAATTTCCATAAACACGCAGAAGTGCGGAAGAGAAGTAAAAATGCTCTGTATAGACTACTTTTAATAGTAAAAATAATAAGACAAATCTTTTAAAGGTAGAGTTACCTTTTAAATTTCACAGGAGGCATCTGATCTGCCCAATTCTGTAATACTTTCTTTACTAATAATGTCTTAAACTTCCCCAAAAAATGGTGTCTTTACTTTATGTCTAAATAAACATTCTGTAATACATAATGCAGTATATTGTATATACCATTCTCTGCCTCTCTCATGCCAACACACACAAATACTCATTTACACACACTTACATATAGTGCTCACGCACAAACATTTATACATCCATGCTCACACACACACTTATACATATCCATGCTCAAATACACACAAGCATTTATACACACACATGCTCACACATATACATCCATGCTCACACACATCTATTCTCACACTCAAATATTTACACATTCATGCTCACACATACATCTGCCTGCTCACACATTTACTTATACTCATTTATGCTCACACACACACTTACACATACACTACCAGTCAAAAGTTTGTGGTCACTTAGAAATTTCCTAGGTTTTAAAAGAAAAAAACACATTTTGTTAATAAAAAATAACATGAAATTGATCAGAAATACAGAGCAGACATTGTTAATGTTGTAAATGACTATTGTAGCTGGAAATGGTTAATTTTGAATGGAATATTTTCAGAGGCATACAGAGACCCTTTATCACTCCCATCACTCCTGTGTTCTGATGCCACGTTGTGTTTGCTGAAGTTGACAAGGCTAATTGATCATTAGGAAACCCTTTTGCAATTATGTTACAGCTAGAAAAGTCCTTGTTGATTCCCAAACCTTTGAATGGTAGTGTACATATATATATATATATATATATATATATATATAATCATGAATTATATTATGAGCCCCTTAGACTGGCTCTCGGACCGTGACACTATTGCATCTTTGGCATTTTTTCTGCCTTGGAAGCCCGAGTAGAACATTCTTATACACCGTTCCATTGGTCCTTCCATTGGAATATGCATTAAAGTTACTCATCCTGCTGCCTGTCACACATTACTGTCATTGACTGAGCTATGTTTAAATCCTTCTGGCATCTAGTAATTAACCAGTAGTGAAATACATGTCGATATCCTGCGATGTGGAAAATTTTAGAGAATCCTTTGTTTTAAGCAAGTTGACAGGTACCTTTTTCTTCTGCAAATTGCAGAACAATACACATGGACATACTATTCTCATTTATCATAAAATTCCAAGAACACATTTTCTTTCTATAGAAGTAACTGGGCAATATTGGTCAGTTTTCATTCCTGCACACATTACAAGACCTTTACGTTATTCCTATTTAATTATTTTTATTTAATTATTATTAATATATGCTTTTAAACGCTCACATTAAATCACAATTATTACTGCTCTTTGTATAATAAAATAAATATTGCTCTAATGATGTTTTAAGGATTACTTTAATAATTATCAGGTAAAATCAGATATTATAGATCAGACCATCTTGGAAGACTTTCTTTAAAGGATGCTTTCCGTAACTTCATGTCCTTTGCTTGGTGGCTTGTTTTGGTTCATTTCTGGAAGATTTTTTTTTTTTAAAAAAAAAAGAAACTAAAAGTGTTAATATCAGACACAAATTATTTAAATTCGGATACCTTTTCATCACTTAGTATACCACGAATTCTATTTTTTTAAATGATATCCTGCCAGCTTTTTTCACAATCCATTAATTCCTGGATCAACATCAGAAGGAATGTCAGAGCAGAGTGAAATTCTTGTAAGACACAGATGTCAGGATCACAAGTCAAATACATTCTCAGAACAGCGGGGAACCCTGCTTGTTAGACCTAATCGCAACAATTAGTATGTGCCATGTGACACTCTTTGCCTATATGTCTGTGAAGTTTATGCCATGCTAAATAGAAAAAAAAGTATTCTTGAACCCAAAAGAAAGAAAAAAAATGAAGCTTTTCCCAAAATAGGAAGTTATTGAAGATCTTGTTAATTCTTCTGCTGACTTACCTTTTAGGGAAAACATGTTTGTTCTTGTGTAAACCTTTACTGATCCTTGGTCTTGTCTGATATTCTTGTATTCTTGTATTCTTAATGGACAAAGAGGCCCAAATGTCAGATCAGCCCAGGGACAAACCCTCCCAAACGCTACCCCTGGCGCCTTTTGACCTTCTGTTCCTTTAAGGATTAACAGGCACTGGTTTTATTATATTTCAGGTCAAACGGTTTCAGGGTCAAACCCGAGACGGTTGAAAGTATGGTTGCCAGGGTCTATATTGTAACACAGACTTTAGGTAGCATTTATTGACTAGATCGGTCCCCTGCTCATTTATATGTGTTTTCTACACAATCTATTTAAGTGAATATGTCTTGGGCAGAGCAGGGAATGTCTAAGCATTACTGGGCCATACATCTGGATTTTCCTCCCGACTGAATTTGCTAGCTGTCTCCTGTGGAAAAAGCAAGTTAACTACTAGAAAAAAAGGGTAATAAAGAGTAATAAACAATATATTTTAAAGTTTCCTAGTGCATTTTTGTTCCATAAAATATCTTTGGTGAATAAAAGGACTGGGATTGCAGAGCCCAGGGGGGTAAATTACTTTGAGTAAGGTCTCTAATCACCCCTCTAGATGTCCACATACTTCGTCAAGCAGTAACAGCAAGATGTGCTGATCAAAATTCATAGACATCAGTTGCAGATCGCTTAAACCACAGTGGACCCAAGAAGCACAAAAAATCTGTTCTTAGAATGTTGTAAACTTTCCTGAAATGTAAGAAAATCTCCTAAAATGGTATTCAGCCAACTCAGTTCTAGTCAGGTTGATTGGAGTCGTATGCTAATCACAATATTTTATATGATTTAAAAGTGCTGTTCCACGCAGTAGGAATATTAATTTAGCTTTATAGAGTGTTAAGGAAATAATACCAGATCTATAATTCTATTCTTCTGTCTAAGGAAATAGAGCAGATCTGTAATTTTATTATTCCACTCTGAAGGTTTTAATCACATAAAAACAATGCAGGCACTTTCTAGGATGCCCTTTTAGTTTGAGCGGCAAAAGCCTATCAGTTGCCAATTAAGCAATCCTTTGTAAGCCGCGGTACGCCTAGAGTATTTGGCACCCAGGGCACATCCAGCCCCTCACCAAATACAAAACATCTCCAGAATTCACCCATTCCTCAAAGGAACAACCAAAATATGACCCACTCCCTTGTGATATCCCGTCCGCATTATTGTAACTCCCTACTAACTGGTCTTCCCTTTTCCCACCTTTCACATCTCCAACCCGTCCCCAACACGGCAGCTAGATTAATCTTTCTCCGTCACCGTTCCTCATCTGCTGCTCCACTCTGCCATTTGCTCCATTGGCTCCCCACACCCTCCAGAATGAAATTCAAACAAATCTGCACCCCCCGTATAAAGCTCTACCCTCCTATCCAAATACACCTCTAACCACCCTCTTTGTTCCTCTCGTGACTTCTGTCTCTCTTCTACCGTCATTATCTCTTTTTGCTCCTGCATTCAGGATTTCACCGGTGCTGCACCCCTTCTGTGGAATTTCCTACCATGTTCTCCCTTGTACACAAATTTCAAAAGCTCTCTGAAAACCCACCTTTTTCGAGAAGCGTTACAACCTTTCTTACTAACACTCTCAGCCAGCATCCTAATCAAACCATCTTAATGAGTAACAGATCATCCAAACCCTATCAACTCATCCTCGTCCAAGCCGTCCTCTCTGTTTCACTTCCCCCTCAATCACAGACTAGATTATAAGATCGCAAGAGCAGGGCCCTCTTCTTCATTTTTTACCGGTTTGTTATTTTACTGAATCTGCTGGCTTTAAGTAAATATCATGTAATGAGGAACAAACAAAAGATCTCAGTACGTTAGGATTCTGATATGTAAACTGAAAATGTTCTTAAAGTTTCTGGGTTGTCGTTTATATGATAAAATGCATAGAAGAAATAATAAAATGACAGACCTGTTAATGTTTACTTGCTTAACAAGCTAGACAGTGCAGTTAATGATTTCTCAAAGTGCACCTGAAGCAGGACCCCGTGAATAATTATCAGAGTACGCAGAGTAATTAACAAGATGAAGAACTTGCAACATTGGTCCAAATGAGGAGAATGATGAATAAGCAATTTCTTGTGTTACTTTTCGGAGTCCATGTCATTTTTCTATAAATTCCCATCTGTGCCTGGCTGTCCTCTTTCTGTGTACCTTCTGTGCTCATCCAACTCTTTCTGTGGTTCTGGCCTTCTGAAGCAATTTATTCAAGAGGATAAAACATTTAGAACCCAATCCACTCCGGAGCAGATAGATAACCATAGCACGAAACATATATTTAAGCAACTAAATGTCATTCCTCCAGTGTACCTTCATTCAGGAAAATTAGGTTTATTTAAAGAATTTTAAAGGTGTACAAATCAGCTTTGTGATTTTATATAAGTTTGTTGAGTCTTTGGGTCAAATAATTACCATGTCCCCCTCCTGTGTCTCTGGAGGACATGGTAATCCTTTGAATCTCCCAAAAACATCTATGAGGAGCCTATCCCTGATAGCATCACACTCCTCATATGTCCAAGGTACAGACATCATGAATGAGGTCATTCTTCCCCCAATGGTGCAGTGATGTCACAGGAAGTTTTAGGAGGACGTTAGAAAGCCAAAAGTAGACATTTTCAAACTTGGTTATTTGATATCATTGATAAAATCCCACATATTTAGCTGGCAGTTAAACTATCTAGGATATGGTCAAGAAAGATAAATAACATAAAAAAAAAAAACCTTTTCTAAAAACAAATTGTTTTTGCCAATCACTTTTAACACTTTCAGTACAAGTCACCTTGTTTGGTTATTGCTGCACATTTTATTACATAGAAAAAAGGAAGCTATGTGTACACAGAACGTCAGATTGTTTAAGGCATTGTTTTTCATCCCTCCTACCATTACGAAGATATCGAATTGATTCCCACGTATTGATTTTGCAACAGACAAATTACTCGTAGCTTTTGATTCAACTGAACAATTTCGCTTGCGTTGGATCGGTTTTATCTAGCAGCGGCATTTGCCATTGTCCAAGTCTGTCACATATCTTGGCTAGCACCATACGATGAGCATTTGAAACATACACTTTTTTTCCTCATCATTAGATTCACGGCGAGATGCCTTCAGTCCTGCTATTGCTTTCCGTGGTTACTGTCCTCAGCACTACCTACCCACTGTTTGTGATATATAGGCAAGCAAGTCGTAATGAACATTGATAGGTTGTTCTAAAGCTCACCGGGCAAAACGTGCCAATACCTAGCAGGAAAACGGCAGCAAAGCCTTCGAGTTCCCCGATGCGACTTATTCCTCTCCAGTGAAACAGAATGCGATTGTAATACCTGTATGCGGTTTTTCGAAATACTTCACTAGGGAAATACAAGTTGATTGATCCAAAAAAAGGCCAGGTGATTTTTTTTTATAATTGTGCTCTCAAGAGTATATAAATTCAAGGTCCATGCTGTGCCCGTGTAATTAAAATGTCAATTTATATTCTACAGGTATTTGGAATCACTAGGTCTGATTTTCTTGAGGTTTTGAGGCTTTTTAAACAGCTACAAAGCCGCACTGTAGCTTCAAAGAGTAAAATACATTTGTGTTCACATCAAAAGTTTTCTTGGAAAATGTGAATTTGAGAGAACACAATCCTCAATAATTTGAGGATTCTGGAAGACAACTAATTGGGATTGCGTACCTAGTAGAAGGGATCCCAAGTAGGGACTCCTTTGTGAGCATAGGACCCCAACCATCTCAAGGGATTTGACTGTACATTTAAGTTAACATTAATTATATACTTAGTTAATCAAGTCTGCTTCTGTGCCGGCTTGACTGTCCCAGATCAGGCATCAAAGAAGATGCCCTTGTGGGGTAACATTCTATGACAGCTTAAGGCTGTGCAGGCAACATTATATTGTTGAAAGGGATTATAAAAACATTGACCAAGCCATTTTCTGTGCTATCCAGAACTTATAATCTTTTTCATATAAGGCTCTTGTTGGTTTCTGCTGGGGTTTGGCATAGTGCTAATCTGGGAAGAACATTTTACATATAACTGACCCAGCAGTGATATGTACAACAACCTTATCCTCCAAGTAGAAAGATACTGCATTTGTATACCTTATGCCTTTTTTACAACACTTGTACATTTATAATGTTCTAGGCCATCATGGAAATAGGGGCTTTAAAGCCTACCATGGCTTGGAGTCCCATCTGTAGAGTAGCATTGCTTGGATCCAGCTGGTACCTGGGGCAGGAGAATGGCTTGTAATGAAGGCAGTCCTGTGGGAACCAGTAGGATCAATGTGATCACCAATCAAGGCCACTAGATGATCTAGTCGTTAGGGTACAAAGTGCCCTCAGTCATAAAAAGTTTTATATAAAATACTCCCATCTTTTGGATTTGTAGACTGTATGGCTTCACCTTTACACCATCGAAGCTCCTCCTCAGATCTTTAAAAGTCGAGGAAAGTATAATTTTAGAGCTGTAGCTACATGTTGTCGTAAATGAAAATGTAGATTTGAAGAATTTAGCCAAAAAGATTTTTGACTACTGAATAAGACAGACCTAAGAAAAACATGTATTTGCTTAATGGACTCACACGGTAAATGAATAAAGTGAATTTCCCCAAGTAACAATGGGTTATGAAAACAGCTGTATGGGAAAAATAAGGATCACAATAGAATACAAGAGAATACAAAAGTTTTTTCCTATTCTTTTACGACATGCAGGAAGTTTGTGTTGAAAGCAGTGCTAAAAAAACCAGGAAGGCTTACAATCTTGTTATAAGGTATAACACCAGCTTCGACGTTTAAATGATCATGACCCTGGGGCGAAAAGTATTTGAGATAATAAAGAGTTGTGATGGTCAGGTGGAGGAACGGCTGAGTTACTGCTGACAAACGGTGATTGCACTTGACAGCTGAGCTCGACTAGCACTGGGTCAAAGATGGTCAAGAAAAACTGCTAACACAAAAGAGTTACCATGTCTCGGAAATAGCCCCGGCAAGATAAAGCTTGATGATCAATGTGGGATTAGTTTAGCATCACCTGCTAAAATAACTAAATAATCTATTAAAACAATAATGTGAAATATTTCACAATGATGGAATTCAACTCAAGTGTTCTCAAAGTATGGAAACTGCTACATATATGTTTGGAGATGTTGCAAAAGGCTCTTATTACATATGAAGGATCTGTCTTAGCAATAAAGTCCTCCCGGAGTCCATGAACACTGGGGTCTGTTGACGGCTAGCTGTTCATTGTATGTTTCTAATAGTGGTGATTTTGCTGCATTTTACTGCTTTACTAAACATCTGAATTGACATCAAAGAGCAGATATATGTTAACTGAAGCCACTAAACTACCAAGAAAATTGTGTTATTTTTGCATGAATGACACATTTTTTGTGCCTTATTGCTTTGAAGGTGGTATCAATATTTAACCAATATTTACTTTTATTGTTTACCCATTGTACCGCCTTGCAGAATATGATGGAGCCGTACAAATCAATAAATATTAATAAATACCAATTTAACATTCATAGTCAGCTGCTTGGTAGTATTGTTTTTGGTTCTTTTGTTGTGTATCAGCTGATACATAATAGTTCACGAACACTCTTGAGGTATATGAGATTAATACCATGAGGGAATTTAAACGATCATGGGATAGGCATGGGATAGGCAAACGGCTCCTGAAGCCACGACAAGACCAACGACTGATTAAAGTCTCTACATCAGGAAGAATGGACAGCCAAATGGGTTTTAGCTGCCACCCTATTCTGTATTTCTCTCTTTCCATAAGAAACACTCTGATGTGTACTCCTTGTCAGCAGCCACACAGTTTTTAAGCAGCTTAGTGTATAGACTCTATATTATGATAAGTCTGATGTTTGTTGACTTGGTCCCGCCAATGCCGATGTAAGGCCCAGTCCCCTCATGCACTCACACGCCATTACTCACACCCTGTGATTATTTGAATTAAGCTCTTCATGTTTTCTTTACATGGGGTTGCTCTGACTTCTTTGACATCTCTTGTTTTGCTCTTCATCTTGCGCCTAGTTTTCTATATATTTCAGCCTAAAAAGTCTTCTTGTGAATGAATATTGTCTTGTACAAGCATTTTTTAATAAAATATAACATTTCTTTTCATCATGAAAGTGCTTTGATTCAGTACAATACCTCGCTTCTCTGATGACATAAAGGTTAATGTATTAAACTGTATGTTTTGCATAATGTGCTCCATGCTGGGCCCAGCAGGGAATTGCTTTAGTGTTTATTTAATGGAAATTTATTTATAGCTCAGTATGCATTTTTTTTACATATGTATTTTGTGTGTTTTATCCGTTTTCCAAAATGTCTACAGAAGCACCCGTTTCTAACTCTATTTTTAAATTCTAATTTTTTTAAAGCGTTAGACGATTTCTAATTGATGTGTATTGTGTATCACACTACAATGTATCAGCTAGAACAAGTCTCAGATCCTTCGTAAATGTACCATAGTTTAAAAAGAAGGAGTGAATGAAACCGAAGATGAATAAGGCAGGGAATGGCTTGAAATCAAGTGAATCAGCTAATGATAATATAAGGAGATTTCTATGTTCAACATTCAGCTCCATTTTTAATACCTCTTCTTGAAGAATTTATCACGATGTTGATGTCGCTGCCTTTTTTATTTTTTATGTGTTTGTGTTACATTGAGCTATGTTGAACACATCAGGATCGCGGGCATCAGGGTCAATCCACTCATGTACTCACCTGGCAAAAAAGTTAGACATGGCAAGACATGGCCTGATGGAACCGTGTCTGATCACACAATAAATGTCCAACCATTAGTGAGCTTGGCAAGTCGAAGGCAAAATTCAAGCAGCAAAGTCTTAACATCAGATGAGGTGACAGCAAGAAGCTGAAGTTCACACATAGGCAGCGTAATCCAGGTCACAATATTCAGGCATCGGTGGAGTAGAGTTGTAATGCTGGTTGGGAAAACGTCTATAGCTAAAATAAGGTCCAAGCTGTATATCATAATAAGTTTATTTTTGCTACCGCAGAATGTAATCAGTGCGACCGTCCATGATGCATCTCATCGGTAGATCCACAAAAGATTATTGACAGGTGCCTTGTTGTAATGTTCCATGCTGTCCTTTGTCTATCATCCGCATGATTAAAGAACATTCATATTCCGAATCCACAAAAGAACACAAACTTTCAGAAATAAGTGCAATTTATTCTGTTATTGTTACAGTGTTTTAGAAGTCATGGGAAGATAAGGAATTATTCAGTGTTTTAGCAAGTTTTCAATAAAAACTTTATGTCTATCCTTTTTCTAATTGAATTAGATTTTCATACTTCTTTGGCTTAAGAAGTAGAATTCTCTTGAATTTGTCTTGTTATTCTGTATAGTCAAACTACAACAGCGCAGGCTGGCGAGATACACGGAGGAGGTTAGAATAGCAGAGAATAGATGAAAACAAGAAAAAAACAAAAAAAAAGGTCCTCCCTCTACCAATTAAACCTCTCATAACAAAATCCCATTGAATCGAACCTTGGATGCTAAAGATATCAAAGCGTTTTGTGATTGAAATTCTCCAAATACTGCTGAAGCTTGTAGAGGGGATTAGAGCCGTCCGATGCTTGTATGCTACGACAGAGAGAGACAATAAGGATGTTTAGTGAACACCTGCCAGGGTGTTACTAAAAAGGCTGTGAATTGAAATCACACTAAGCATGGAGTGACTGATGAAGGGATGCAGGTTATCCTGCTGACACCACTCACAATTTTAAAGAGAGATCTGCTATTATGCACTAGAGTTTATATAAAATATGCGGTGTCGAAATGAAATTACACCTGGTATTCTTGTAAAATAGCTCGTCTTTTAATGCAACTACCATTTTTTGCCGCATGTAGAATTATTGTATAGTTAATTCCCTGCGTGCATTAATTTAGTTGTATACATAATGACTAATGTGTTCCTGGTTCAACTACTTAGGCTTTCAATACCAAGTTCTAATGAAGGCTGGGATGTTCTAAAGCTTCATATTGTCTCCAAGCGTAGTTGGAATAGAAAAAGGTGGTCTTTCTGCAATACTTAAACGGTCGAATTGTCCAAAGCCAGAAACAAAACTGCGTTTTGTTCAATTTATTTCCACTATGGTTTCCATCATGATGACAACCAAATCTAAACAAAAATGGAACTCTATGGGGCAAATCTTTGTTAGTTTATTTAGCACATAAATGTTTAATTGTTTGAACGAAATCAGGTTTCTGATAAGTTATTAATACTGAGATCTGCCTTTACCTACGGGTTACCCGAAATTGTCCTCTAACAAAACCTCTCTCTCGTGGAAGCTCCATCGCAGGATGGTCAACTGGAACTGCCTCATCAGAAAGCACTTTCACTGTTATTTAAAAGCCTCCATAAACCGTCATTCTCACATTGTTTGAAGTGAACTATGAAGTAAGTAAGTTAGTTGGTTCCACCCTTATAATAAAAAGGGATTTCAAGCAATGGATCTTAAAGGAAATAACACAAAGTGGCCAATAGCTGTAAAAACTGCTCTAGTGGTGTCCGCACTGCCCATCATTAGAAAGGTCAAGGACTTTAGAACAAATGGTTTCTGATACAAATAATATCACATCATATCTTTGTCTTCAAGTGCCTTGTAATTCATACTATGGAGGCTCGAGAGATCAACTAAGCAGCAGCATAGCGGAGGGGCAGAACGCCCAAGAGGGTGATGTATCCCTGGGTTTTGCGCAGCTTTGTTACTCTGCTGGTTGTCCTTGTTTTTGTTTTCTAAAATAATTGGAAAAAAGGATTTCAGGTATTATGTTTGCCCCTCTGATAATAAACATGGGGCCTTTTAACAAACGGTTCATGAGATAACTTATGTTCACTCTTTGATGTGAAGCTCATGTTTTCTGCTCTCCCCATTCACTCTGGAGTTGGGCAGAAGAGGTGTTCAACTGCTTGTGGAAGATTTCAATGGAGTAGTGTAATTGTTCCAGAAAGGATCTTAATGAATCCCCTTTGTTAATTATTTGGCTGTCATCTGAGACTCCTTCAAAATCATTTCTCCCAACAGCCAAAAGGGGCTGCTTTTATTGCATGTAGTTAGGGGTAGGGAAAATGGGGCAGGGCTTTATCAAGACTTTTTGTGTCCCATTGTGACCCGTGGATGGCTGATAATTCATAGAACTCTCTGGACTGTTTATACTTTTGAGGTCTGTGTATTTGCTCCCACAAGGCCTCCTCACCATGCACCAAAGCTGTGCCGTAGGATATGACATCATGTCTCAGCGTTCTACTTCAATGCACCACAGGGTGGTAAGGTAAGTACATAGTGCTTACCCTGCTATGCCTCTAACCTTGTTATTGGTTCTCCACTGGTAAAGCTTCAAGCAGTTTAAACATTAGAACCAGCCCCATGTGTGTGTTAGCATGTGTGTGTGTGTTGGCGTGTGTGTGTGCACCACCTGTTTGGGCTTCGGTTCTATTCTCCCTTTTAATGTATAAACCAATAATAATAACTCAGATATTAACAGTAATGCCTCTTTTTCTAACCAGTAGTTCAACTAACCTTCTCAAACAAATGTATGCAAAAAATATATTTGTTAAAGGTTAATACCATATGTTATAAGGTGGAACGTGAGAATAACACATACCTTTGAATGTGCTGATTGTCAAATATATCACGCAAGTTCATATTAAACCAAAATGCTAATGGATTTTACTGATCATTTTAAGGTTAAGTCAGCTGTAAAATGATTTGCGGGTGATGCCGCTGGGAACGCTATTTTGGGAATCTACTACAAGCGAGGATACTTTTCAATTAATATTCTTTTTTCATTTATTATGCAAATCATATATGTGGAATTGTAGTTTTGCTTCTATGCAAAAATGTGGCTGGAATTTTATATTATTTATGCTAATGTCAAACTTTATCTTTAAAAAAATGGATTGCTGGAATTTGCTTACCCATGGTCACATGTCCCATGGGGGGGAGAGCTCAGTTTTTTTTTTTAAAAGGACTCTCCAGCCATCATATGCACTTTAATGCAGAACGCCTCATTTGCTTTTGCTACGTTCTCCATCCTCCAGCTAGTTTTCCTGCAGGACAGGTGTCCGGCCAAACGCATTTCCTGCACGTGATATACTTACTGCATCTCCTGCACTGACTCGGCAAACGCTGTGGGTGGGGGTCCAGCTGCAGGGCTGCAGTTTCTACCTCAGACAAGGGCTTTTTGTTCCCTTTAATAAGCATTCTTCTTTAGTTGGACTGCCAGAGACCAGTATCTATACATAGTATCGCAGAGGGAGGTTTCTACTGGAATATACTTTTCAGAGCAAATACAATTCATTTTACATTCCTTGAGATGCAGGGAATCCTAGGATCTCTCCATGTACTCCATTTTATTCTGTTGCATTTTGGCTAAAATTACTGAGCATGAGAATTTAGTGTGTGGCATATTTAAATGATAACTTGGGCTGACGTGGGGTGGCCCGATTAATTCTAATAAGCCCAACAAACACAATGCATAGTAAACACATAAATAATATTTGTTATATTATAGATTATTCCTATAATATGATTGTTTCCAGGACATAGAACTCAGACCTCCTTCTGGATCAGATCAAGTTCCGAGTCCTTGAGTGTGAAGAAAAACTTTATCAAGCATCTACTTTTTATTTGCATTATAATACAATGCTTATGTTTTAAAAATGGCCATCATGTTATAAAGTCCCTTTCTGGTGACAAAGCAAAACATCTCTAGATAATTCCTTGAAAGATTTTGCTATTCCGAGTGCAATGTTGTCCGACACGGTATTAGTTTAATGGGATACCACATTATCGCACCATCGTTTGATGTCAGAGGCTACTCATTGTCAGTTCTAAAAAACAATATATATATATAGGAAAAACCCCAACATTTTAGTCAAAGAGGCAATTCAGTGCGGTTTGTATCGATTTGGCAACTTCACAGCTGCTTCTAATAAGTGGGATGGAAGAGCCGTTTCTATGGGCCTGGAATTAGTTTTCGATTGCTAGGGCCACAGTGTTGGTACTCTCTCTCTCGTATTTTGCTATGCCACCTTTTTGATCAATACCGAATCACCCAGCAGATAGTAATTAGGTTTTAGAGAACCATTCAGCAGAAATCTGTGTTGACTGCAACAGACAGAGCCAAGGAAAAGGTCACACGGAATCAGCAGCCAACTAAAAGGTGATGGATAAAGAAAAGACCCCTTGCCTGAGAAGTACTTAGCTCTCTTTTAATTACTGTAATTTTCAACAAAAGTCAGAGAGTGAGATTATGAAGTACAGCACTTTCCACCCTGCTGTTTCTGATGAAGCTTGATAGGCCTCGAAATTACGTACCGAGGCTTCGTTTCATTTCTCCTAGTGTTTAGTGCTAATAACCTGTGGGGCCTTTTTTTTTCCCTTTGTACCTCTCAGTCCTAGTGTCACCGCAGTAATTATCCTCTGTGAAATCTGTACCACAATTGCAGCTGCCTACTTGTAGCTTCGCAGACCGGGTCAGTGGCAAAATAAAAAGATCTAATGGTTGGAGGACAGGGGATTAAAAAAAAATAAATAAATACATTTTGGTTTCTTTTAATAAAATTCATAATTTTTTAAATTGTGTACAAACATTCCAGAGTTCATGGAAGCTTAGAAAATAGACTCGATTATTGTGTTTTTTTTGTTGTTTTTTTTCCGTTGTACCTTTAAGTTTTGCATAAATAAAAGTCATAAGAAGTAATAATTGTATCGATTTAAATAGTTATTATCGGTAAATAGAGTGATGCAGGCATCCAGGGAAATTGTTGTAATTCTCATTCGATAAATGTGTTAAAGGAATTTTTCGAGTAGTTGGTTAGAAGGCTTGCGGAGAAACTTACTGCACAGAGAAAGTCTTAAAGGACTTAAATGTAATGCTGTGTTAAAAGAAAACTGCTTAGTAAATCCGGCTTTCCAGTTCACATATGTATTAAAGTCACGCATGCTCTTAGGTACTTGTAGCGTAGTGAAAATAATTTTTTTTTGTATCCTTAGAGAAAACAAAATCATACCCACACTACTCAATGAAATATCCTAAAAACCATACCCCAATCCCAGAAAGAGGAGCAATTTTAATGCATATGATAGATGTGAGGTCCCTTTAAGTATTCATGATTGGCTGTTTAAGCTGTCAATCAGTGACAGGATCTACTCCCATTGATTCCAGTGGAAGCACTTTGCTGCCACTGATTGACACCTTAGGCAGCCAATCGCTGGTAATAAATTTAAGCTCATGGATGAAGAACAGATTTTTCTGAACATTCTAATTCATTTGTTTTATTTGTTTTTTTTGTTATGAAATAATGCATATTAAAGTACTCAAAGAGGATTGGGGTTACTCACCCAGTACTTATGTATAGCATTATCCTATAGTAAGGGGTGGCGAAGTGGGTGTGGCTGGGGAGGGGCTTAACTAAACAGGTACACTTGGGAGGTATGCAAAAGAATGCATACACAAGTCTGATATAAATTATACACATTTGCAATAACATTCATATTCTTATATGTATAGAGTAAAAAACAGGAAACAAAAAATACAAAATTAGGGTTTGTTTGCTTTTTTTTCTTTACTTTATAAAATGTTCTAAACGCTCTTATCCTGGGATGCTGCGTTACTCAAAGTGAGGTTCTGGGGAAGTTGATTATCTTCAAACAATAGGCTTAAATATTCATGTAAACCTTTGTGCAGAAGTTAATTAAAGGGACACTCTGGTGTCCCAGGGACCCCTTGAACAATGAATGTATATGAAAGTATACTGTATATGCATTTATTTAACCCCTTCTCCAAGGAAAGGAAAAACAATACTTAGGGAGACCTGGGAGGTTTCATGCCTCCGATTGGCTGCTTAAAGAATTGCATTTGCAGCGAGGACAC